>NW_008581052.1:0-42587 GCF_000691845.1 Merops nubicus | reverse complement strand
CGGGCGCTGCCGAGGGCTCGGCACCTCAACTGCTCGTCCAGGGAAAGGGAGCAGGCTCTGCCTTGCTACTCGGTGCTCCCGTGTTTAACAGCATGCTGCAGCCACCTACCTCAGGCAGAAGCGTTTACATTAAGAATAGAAATGCTGAAGTGTTTAGCTGAATTGGAGACATAATCTTTTAAGATGTCATGTTTGTTATTACCTAGAAGTTCTGAATTGTGGTGAGACACCAGATTATCAACAGGAGGAGAAGCAGATGGTCAGTAAACCTTGTACTTCTTGCTGTTACTGAAAGAGTTAGTCATGGCTGGCTGTGGACATAGCTGATTCCACATTCTTAGGGAACACTTTGACATGTACTAGAGGCTTCTGTTTGATATCTCTTTCATCTTTTGTACCTTTACTTTCTAAGTTGCATCAAGACTTACAGCCTAGAGGCTGTACTGACCTTTGAACAAAGCCTTGAAGCAGGGTATCTGAATTCAGGTTTAGATAAATGTTTATAGTATTGAAGGGGATTTTAGATACATCAGCGTTAAAGCAGAAAAAAAAATTAACTTGCAGTGCTTTTATTATTTTGATTGGTACATTTTCTAGTTACTGAAGATAAAATACAGGTTTATACCTGTGTTTCCCTTTCCGAAACAATCTTAAGTTATTTTCACTGTTTTAGTAAAGCCATAATGTTGAATTTCATAACAGAAAATGTCAGTTAAAAGCTTGAGGTCAAATACGAATGTATGACATCATAGCAGAACACAGAAAAGGGGAGGCTGAAAGGGAATAAGCACTTATTTAATCAAGCACAGCCCTAAAATTACAGAAAATTACAAGTAAGTTGTTTTTTACATCAGTGCTGTTCCTGCAGATGTACTCTCCTGCATTCTTTTCAGAGAACATGAAGCTAAGGCAAATATGTGAAGTTTTATTAAAACGCTGACTTTATATTGGAAAGATGTCAGTTGAAAGAAGAGAGATTAACAAATTGCTGAAGGGATAAATACATCAATAAACTGTAGGGGTAGATACACTGCTGCTAATCTCACTGGTATCCGCAGTTATTTTTCAAGAAGGACAGTTTCTTGTGTTGGAAGAAGCTTGCCATTGAAAGCTGGCCAAATGGACTCGGATTAGGATGATGGTTCCCAAAATGTGTAATTCAGGAGAGTGACACTGACAGAGCAGCTGGAAGGGGAACAGCAATAAAAGGGGTTTACAGAAAAAAGTGGGTGCAATGAATCCGCTAGTCTTAAAGCTTTCAAGTATTTTTCAGCAATAAGTTATTTTTGTCTTCATATAGCATTAGATGAGAGTCACCATGTAGTTCTCTCTCCCCAAGATTTTCAGTAGAACTAGTGCTAGAGTGGTCAGGACCCTAAAAAAACAAGGTGGGTGGAATGTTGACCACCTATAGCAAAGGAACAGAACTTCTTTTAGGCTGGCGAGGGACTAGATTGTAAGCTCCTTGTGCAAGTGTTTTTTTGAGTATAGATGTTTTTGTCTGGCCTTTACATTACTCATTTTGAGAGATCTCTTCAGCCCAATTTTTTTAATGTAGCCTAATAAAATCTTACCCCTATTGAAGGTTTGATGCTGTGGTGAAGCTGTCAGGTAGTGTTCCCTTTCTGTATTTCCAGATGAACTTCCTGGCCCTGACCACCTGCTTTTCTTTTAACTTGTTTTTAAATCTCGTGCTGTTGTGCTTTGACCATGCTCAACAGAGATGGAACAGGTGATAGGGCAGGCAGGACAATAACCAGAAACCAGCTTGGCAATCACACTGGGGATGAAAAGTATGGGTTTGTCTGCACAAGACACTCTTCATCCTGTCAAACTTGGATGCAGATGCTAATACTCACAAGAGATAGTTTGCATCCTCCAATGTGATTGTACTCCATGTAATACTAATTGGCAGAGCTCCCTAATGCAGCTCTTTTTCTTCTTTGGAGCCTTCCTCCAAATCTGAGTTGTCTTGCTCATAGTTCCCCAGCTAAAATGCTCCTTTGCCCTTCCCCTGCTGCTTAGGTCTCCAGGGTGGGACTCTGTGGCAGTAGGGTCTCTGGGAAGAGTGCCATGCTGTCAGTCGTGCTGCTGGGTACAGCTCCCAGCAGCCCCTCCGTTCACGGGGGACAGGAGGTGGCTCCATGTCAGGTTGGTGCTCTCGGGCACCTGAATGCCTCCGTTCTGTCCTTGTTCTCGAGAGCAATCTGAGCTTAACCTTTGTGGCTGCTCAGACATTTGCAGACAAAGACGCAGTCTGCAGTCTGGACCTGGGCATGCATCCACTGGAGATGTGGGCACAGGCACCCTGGCCTGGATAGCTCCAGGTGTGCCAGCAGTGCCAGGGCAGGCAGCGGCCGAGTGCCCCCCTGGAAGGGCACAGAGCATTAGCAGCTTTCCCGTACCCCATAGGACCGGGCAGCCAGGCACGGCGTGCTCCATCTGCTTTGGATCAGAGTGCTGTGGGACACGCTGGACGGGGCCGGTGCCCCCCAGTGCTGCTGGGCTGGGGGCTCGGGGGCTGCCTGCTTTGCAGCCCGACCCCGCTGCGGCAGGGGCAGGAGAGGGGACCCAGGCACAGGGGTTGAAATCTTCAGCTACCTGGTGAAGTGCTTTGCGTCAAACTCTCAAAGGACATACCTCATTTTGGTTTAGGAGGTGTGGATGTGAGGTGTCTGCACTAGTCCAAGAGCTTCAGAGTAGATTTTACTTTAAGTATGGGTAAGACATCCCTCCAATATATGGGAATCCTTGTGGTTCCAGTGCTTAGGAGACCCTTCAGAAAGGACATTGGAAGCCACGCTCTCCTCCTTCGTGCCTCTCTAACCACGGGGGTACAGTGTTTAAAGGAAGGGAGGGTCTTTCTCTTTTGTGACTGGTGCCCGAATTTCCTTGTAGCTGTATGCGAAAGGACTTTAAAGGTTTAAATGCTAATATGTCAGTCTTCTTGAACATTTTTGTGATCCTTCTGATCACTAATGTTAAATGGATTGACCAAATCCCTGGATAGTGATTTTGGTTCAACCTGCATTTTATGGTTGTTAATAAACTAATTACTAAAAAAGCCCATAGAAACAAACATATTCCCAATGAAAATGTACTCTGAGTACCAGAGCAAGAGAAGTGTTCTAAGGAGTACTACTTCCTGAATAATCTTCCCTTAGAAAAGATGTATGTGAATCAAAGTTATTCCGTTTTAAGCTGTGATGGTGAAATGTTGAAGGCAGTGAACTCTCCCTGAAATTGATATTTTTACTCTTTATTTTAGCTTTAAAACCACATAGGTAGATGGAAAAAAATCATTAGCTGTAAGTCACTAGCTCAGTTGAAGCAGCTGCAAACCTTTTAAAATGAACAGTTTCCACTGGGGCCCGTGAAGCCCGTGTTGTAAGCTGCAGCCTGCAAGCTGGTGCAGAGCTCCAGTGGCAGCTGAGAGGGGGCTTGCAGCTCAGAGGCTGAGGAAGCACCTCCAGCAGTAACCCACTGCTGTCAAGTAAATTTGTTGCCTTTAAACCTACAAATAACTCCAT
Source organism: Merops nubicus (assembly GCF_000691845.1). Lineage (NCBI taxonomy): Eukaryota > Metazoa > Chordata > Aves > Coraciiformes > Meropidae > Merops > Merops nubicus. The sequence continues at coordinate 39,057 of NW_008581052.1, read as the reverse complement.
CTTTTAAAAAAGGGTCACTATGATGTAAATATATCAAGCCCCACCCTAAATTAATTTCCCTTCCCCTTTTAATACAAACTCTGTAACTAGCAGAAATGCTAATAGATCTCAGAATTTAATGTGACCATTGACACAGTGGAAATTACTCTTGTGAAGTTATGAAATACAAAATTTCCAGTGGTCTTTTCACGAGCAGAAGGATGAAGGTGCCTAACAGCAGTGCCAGATGTGCTGAGATGCAAAATCCAATGTCTCTTCTTAAAAACTGGAATACTTATTTGCGTTGCATTCTGTGAACTAGAGTCTAAATGCAAGAGGAAGTATAAAAAAATTCTGCTACGTGTGACTTTCCATGGGGTATGCTTGTAAGAATGAAAATGGAAGTAGATTTTATGCTGTGAAACTGCTGAATCACAGTTCTTCCCCTCGGCCTGGGCGACGGAGACCAGGAGGGGTTTCCTGGGACTCCTGGTGCCAGCCCCCTGCCCTCAGCACCGTCTGGCAGCAGCTTGCCTCTACCACTCTGATGTGGGTACAAAAGGGTGTGTTCTGTAAAACTGGTGATGGAGCCTTAAATGAAGGACCAGCCTTGTGACAAGAGCCGAGTCAGGGAATCTTGTGAGGTAGGTTGTTTGTTTTGTAGCACTGTACTCAAATGCATCTCTGACTTCCCTCTCTGACTTAAGCACAGGGAAACTGGCTGCCAAGAACTGCAAGTTCTAGCAGGCAAAGCAAAACCTCTTTTCATTGTTGCAAATCTCTGGTTTTGATGTTGTGAGGAACTTTGATGCCTTGCTGTGCAGTTAGGACTGTCCCATGTTTTTTCCTTTTTAGACAAAATTTGCTGCTTTTAGTTTGAGGAATACTGGCAGCTTGGTCAAAGCTGCTGCTGTCCCAAACCTAATGATGTCCAAATGGTTCCACAAAGCATGTGCAGACAATCCACATCAAGTCTAGTGCAGAGATATTTACTGCTGTTTGCAGAAGCTCAGCCTGTGGAGCCTTGCTGATACCTCTGCTAAGGCAGATGGACATTGCTGTGTAAATATTAACTGTGTACACAAAACCCCTCAAGAGAACTTGCTGTTGTTTAGAGATCACGCTGCTGATCTGCAGAGCCCAGGCAGCTCCACTGGAGAACAGTCACGCTCGCTCAGCATCCTTGTGCTGGTCCTTTCCCTGTCTCTTCTTGGCCCTGTGGAAATACAGGCTGTATCTGATGGAGTAAGAGAGTCTTGGTGCAATTATTCTTCACTCTGGCGTTAGCAAGAGTATCAGTAGGGTGATAGAAATGTCTGGCCAGAGCTGAATATTCACATCTTCCTGAATGAGGCTCAGAATTGTGATGACCCCTCTTACCTCTGTGTGGGTCTGGCTGAGCTGATGTCCCCATTGCAGCCCCCATGGTGCAGGGCCTTTGTGTTGGGAGTCAGAAGGGTGTTGGTAACACCCGTGTTGTGACCACCACTGAGCAGGGCTCACACAGCACCAGGGCTCTTTCTAACATCCTCCTGCAGTGGGATGGGGCAGGGGGGGCAAGAGCTTGAGGGGAACATCACCAGGACAGCTGACCCAAACTGACCCAAGGGATATTCCAGACCAGATGACATCAGCTCAGCTATAAAGGAGCAGGGGGGGGACTACTCCTTGGTCCTCTGGAGCAACCCCTACGTGATTTGGAGCCCTGCTTCCCAGGAAGGGGCCAGACATTGCCTGGGGATGGGAAGTAGAGAGTAAAGCTTTGTTTCTCCTCTTTGCTTCCACGTGCAGCGTTGCTTGGCTTTGCTTTTCCATTAAACTGCCCTTGTTTTTACCCACAAGGGCATTTTTTCTTCATTTTATTTTCCTTTCCCCTTTTGCTTTGCAGAGGGAGAGGAAAGAGGGAGGGTGATAGGGTGGCTTGGTGGGCACCTGTTGCTCAGCCAGGGCTAACCCACCACAACCTCTTTGTAAGAAAGAGATGTATGAATGTCTGGCTTAGGCTGGTCGGTCAACAAAGCTTTAAGTGAGAGAATTTCAATATATTGTGATGCTTTCCCTTTTCTGTAAACTCAAGTATGTGGTTGATTTACTCTTCAAGGGAAGGGTACAATTCAGCAAAGAATAAAAAAACCTTGTTTTGTTTCTTTGGGATTCACACTGAAAAAAAAGCCTTAGAAGAGATAGTTGAAAAGTAGCATTAAACAAATATTTAGAGGTTTTCTGTAGTTTTTTTCTATTTTTTGAGCTTTTATTATTAGTATTTTACTGTTCAACATTAATGACTATAAAATCAGTGAAAGATTGTCACATAATCATGCTGGAGTTTCCAGAAAGTGCTGAATATTACAGAATTCTGCAGGAAATTATGCTAATTTGCAGGATTTCTTCTTTTTTTTTTTTAAAACAGATTCCCCCTCTGGCCTCTTTTTTGAGTTACAGAATTTCATCATGTATCTACTTCCCCCTCCTCCCGGGAAAAAGTTTCTGGAGGTTGGAAATCTAAGGCAATTATAACACTAGGGTTACTAATCTAAATCTAATTTATAGAGTTGTGAACAACCCACCTAAAAAGAATTTTCTTTAAATGCCTTTTTAAATTGATCAGTGTCTAGCTTAAAGATCTGCATGTTGGTGATGGAGCATCTCTTGTTCCAGTTACATTTCCAGCAATTCCTCCAAGAAATAAAAAAAGACAAATTCATGCATAGTTTACTTTTTTAAGAAGAAGCAGAAAATAGGTATTTTGTCTTTAGGGGGGAAAGAAGCAACATTTAAAGCATCTTCGTGCTTTGGAAGAAACAAGTAAGGTAAATCACATACTTTACTGTGTTATGTAAATCCCGACCTTAAGGCTTTATATCTATAATTAATGTGAATTTTTTCCTTTAGAAGAGCATATATGCAGTTAGAAAGCTGTATGTAGATAAGCTGATGTATAGGTAAAGCATTAGCAGGACAAACGGGCCGCAGCTGCCGCGGCTACGGAGCGTCCCCTGCTTACAGGGTGAATCAGAGAATTCCTCTCATGGAGAGAAGTGGGATCAACAGTGTGAATGTGCTAACCTGTATCTTCCTTCCTTTTTTTCTCTTGGCTTTTGAGGAGTGTGTGGGTTTGGGACAGAATTGTGAATTTATTTACAGGTAACTATTAGATTGCAAAATACACATTAATCTTTCAAAAGCAGAATGAACTCCCTCCTGTGTCGTCATTCTTTCTAATTCTCATTATTTTTAATTTCAGTCTTTGTGATCAGACAATGACATTCAGTGGAGCTTCTGACCAACTGAAATTGTCAATTGCTTTTGGAATAGTTTTGCAAAGGTCCCTTTATTGCTCATGGCCACTCTTGGGTGAAGACAGATGACGGTTAGGGTTCAATGTTTTCGGCTTAGTGCGACTGTTGCATAGCACTGTTCAATAACACTGAAGAAGAGGCAATGTCATGCTTTATCAGTGAGTGCCCACTATTTTCTGCTTGGCTTGGTCATGGAATACTCACTGTACAAAGCCTGGTGGTCACAAATGTTCTTTGCCTTGTAACTTGCATAGTTGATGTGTACAGAATGAAAATCAAAGTGCCTGTGAGCCAGGAAGGGTAATGTGTGTGTATGTACATGTACTAGTGTGGCTGTGATTTCAAACCATTTGTTTGCAATAATAGTAGAAGCTAATTCATGAAACTGTTGTCTATCCACATCAGATTGTTATACGTTACCTGTTTTTGGTGATTCTGACATGCAGAATGTTGTCATGAAGAAACTCAGCTCACAGGAAGGTAAAATGCTAAGGATCTTTGGCTGCAGTCTCATGTTCTTGTTTGATGGAAGTGAATAGTTCTCTGGGAGAGCAGTTCCCTTTCCATTGCTTCTGTTGCACTTCCTTCCCTTCCCTTTGTTGAGCTGTGCCATCATTGGAATTTGTTGGATAAACTGGCTCAACTCACTAGGACAGCAGAGAAGTAACTCCACACTACACTCGGTACAGATTGGGCTGCTCTGCTGTGTACTGTGTGGGGCCTGCTGCGGGGCCTGGCGAGTGTCGATGGTGTGATGAAGTGGATGGCTTTGGAACAGTGGAGCTGGCTTTGAGGGAGGGCTTTGTGGGCAGGCTGGTTGAACATGACCTTCCCCCTCTGGCATTATTCACTATTGATTCAGTTCAACCCGGACGCCTTGGTGTGATCTATCACTTCCCTTTGTAGGCAAGGCCTGTGCTGGTGCCCATGCATGCTTCATTAAGGTGAAAGGGAGGCTTTTAAGACATCAAAGTTTTTTACTATGTTGTGTATCTTAATGCCAAGTTTATCCCAAGATGGTGTGAATGCCTGATCCATTAGGGTATGCCTGTCATAGTTGCTCGTCAGGAGCTAAGCCACTGTTGCTGAAACAGCTGACTTAGGTTGACAAATGTTATATAGACACTTTTAAAGGGGGTCTCTAGATATAAGAAAAGAGTGATCTTTTCAGCCTTAATTTCTAAAAAGCAAAGAACACCTCACACTTACCTTACATTCGGGTAAATAGGATTGTTAGATGTTGAAAAGCACAACACAAAGAAAAGGTGAGCTACGTGACAATGTTACAGATTCACCAAGGAAATGTTTGTGTTCTTAGCTGCTAAATTATACGAGGCATGTGAAATCTCTTAAAATGGAAGATGAACTTGTGGAATTGCTGTCTAATTACATTTTTAGTGAGATGTGCCCTCTTTCCTCAGAAAACAATACATATCTTTCAAATTTGTTTTTACATTGCATCTACAGTGTTATTATTCTCAAAACATCCATTTTGTTTCACAACAGGTAAAAAAAAATACATAAAAAAATAAAAATGAGTGAATTGGACCATGGAATGTTCTTTACAACTCATAGGATTAGCGATGTAGGTATGTATGCTCTCATGTTCAAATTTAATTGTTTTATTACAACCTAGAATGAAGCTACTTATGAAATACTCTGTGCAATGAATAGCTGCATATGGAAGCTGCTATAGCAGCATATCAAATCACAAAATGCTTTGGGTGGGAAGGGACCTCTCAAGGTCATCTCGTTCAACCCTCTGCAGGGACAGGGACATCTGCAGCTAGAGCAGGGTGCTCAGAGCTTCATCCAACCTCCCCTGGGATGGTGCCAGGGATGGGGCAGCGACCACCTCTCTGGGCAGCCTGGGACAGGGGCTCACCACCCTCACCCTCAGCATCAAAATTTTCTCCCTTCTCTCTAGGCTACATCTCCCTCTTTGAGTTTAAAACCATCACCCCTTGTCATGTTGCATCAGGCCCTGCTCAAAAGTGTACCCCCCATCTTTCAGACAGGCCCCTTGAAGCCCTGGCAGCCCCCAGGGGGTCTCCCCAGCTGGAGCCTTCTCCTCTCAGCTGCCCCAGCCCAACTCTCTCCTGCTGGGCTCCCAGCAGAGGGGTTCCCCCCTCGGGGCATTGCTGGGGCTCCTCTGGCCCCGCTCCAGCAGCTCCCTGGCTCTGCTGTGCTGAGGACTCCAGAGCTGCCCCAGCACTGCAGGGGGGCCTCCCAGAGCTGGCAGAGGGGCAGGATCCCCTCCCTGCCCTGCTGCCCACCCTGCTGGGGGGCAGCCCAGGCTGCTGGGGGCTTCTCTGAGCACACACTGCTGGCTTGTGCCCTGTTTTTTTGTTCACCAGCACCCCCAGGTCCTTCTCTTCAGGCCTGTTCTCCATCCCCGCAGTGCCCAGCCTGGACTTGTACTGGGGACTGCCTGGGTGAGTGACTTGAAATTATCTTCCCATAGTGAGGCACCACCTGGAGTCATGTTGCCAGACTTTCTGTAGGCTTGTGGCACATGAAAATCCTTAGGGGAGACCCGAGGGAGGATCACAGGATAGCTTTGCAGGATTTACCCTAAGATGCTATGTGGGACCCCTCTGCAGAACTGCCTGTCAGGGTATTGCTTCCAGCCACTGCTTTTAATAGTGAATGAAAAAAATCCTTCCACTAACACCTGATGGCCAGTTTCAATACTGAAGGAACCCGTAAATGAGGTTGGAAAGAAAAGGCCCATTCCTTATCCCTGTAAGCCTCCTGGCTCATGTAAAGTTCCTGGGGATCAGCAAGCTAAAGCTTTACAGTACTGGGACAAAGGTTCAGGTATTTTCAGTTACTGTTATAATTGTATCTCAGGCTTTGGCAAGTATTTATTATAGAAATATGTGAAAAGGGATTTAAAATCTAAAGGTCTAATATTTTTTTATTTTTATTTGTGTATGTATATATACATACATATTTGTGGGTGTATACATACATATAAAAATACATAAAACTTTCCTTGTAAAATATAAGATGCATCTAACATGTTACCTATTAAATACAAAGTTTGCATCTGATATGCCAAGACCCTGATTTTAGAGTTAATCTCATATGGATAGACCCTACTGACTTCAGAAAATTCCACATAGTGAAGTCTTCAGTAGAAGAAGAAACCAATAAAGATTAATAGCAGAGTTTCATAAGGTTCAGATATACAGGGTAAAGGAAGAAGCCTGCTGAAAGTAAAGATAAAATGAGATTGTTCTGGGTTGAAGGACTGGAAGTTGAGCGTGTCTTTGACTCCTCGTTCTCTTAGCTGTGAGGGACGTTACTAACTTGGTGAAGGAGAGTTACCTGAGGAAGTACCTCAGATCCCTACTTCCTCTTACATTGCTTCTATATCTAGCTATGTATCTTTATGTGGTTTATGTAACACTTGAAGAGCATAGAAAATATCAGATTATGTTGCTGAATTAAATCTGGGATTTCTGGAGACAACTCTGAGGCTTCCAAGCATTGCAGCAAGCTTTTCTTGTTTAGAAACTCAACATGGTAACAACTTGTTTCTCAGCTGGGAACCACTGAGTTTAGCCTTTAAGTGAATGGATTCTTTCTGCTTATTCATTGTTCTCTGACACGTACGTCTTCCTGTGGCTAGAACAGATTAAGGCAACCCAACCAAAATAAAACAGTGCCTCTTCCTGGTTTTTGGTTTATTTTTTATAGTGTTCCTTGTTCTCTCCATCTGTTCATTCAGTAGGGTGGTTCATTCTCCTTCCCAGTTGTTTTGTGCACTGTATTCAGTATTGCTTCCTGTGTGTCAGTACACACTTTTCCATTTTTCATCCTGTTTTTTCCACACTTTTTGTTGTCAACCCTCCTCTCATTTTTTGTTGTTACAAAGAGAAGATGCAAAAAAATTACATGGATTTGTTTTTTGATCAGGTCTCTTATCCCTATGACACTGTATTGAGGAATAAAGCTGGCTTAGAGGAAGTGGGGTTTCACAAGCCCGTTCTGAGTGAGAGCTGTCACACAGGGACAGCAAACTCTAATTTCATTGAGTAGTTTAATGAGATAGCAGAGCTGACATAGACCAAAGAAACTTGTCAGGGTATCACAATTTTGAGTCCATTGCCCAGATAGTGTTCCTACCCCTGGATACCTCTACCACAATTCAGAGAAAGCCATGTGAGAGCCATGCTAGTGAGATGGCATGAGATAGGCACCAAAGGGAGAGGTTTAGGTCTTTAAAATCTCTAGATCTTTAGGAAGATGACAGCATCCTACCTTTATTCTGACACTATCCTGCATCACAGTATACTATCCTGGAATTAGCTGAGGGTCTGTGATGCTGGAACATGAGACAATGCTGCTTTCCAAAGAACACAAGATTCACAAGCTCCATACCAAGGAGATGTACTTAATGACTTCTAGCAGTTGTTAATGTCATTTAGTAGTGCTGTGAGAGTTACTGGTTCTTTAGTGGTGAATATGACTGGCTGCATCTTCTACCTTATCTCCCAGGTGCTCCCAGGCATTTGCCTGCAGGGAGCCTGAATTAGGAGGGTTATGGAATTGCTCTGAAGCTCCCGCCGTGCCCCGCTGCTCACGTGTGGATGCTGTTCATGCTGCCTGCTGTGAAGACTGGCAGACTTGAAGTGATTATAAGCCTCTGGGAGCAGTAATGAAGGAGTAATAGGCTTAGGAGTGAGAACCGAATGAGTGGGTTTGGTGACAGAACTTTTCCTACTTTGAATGTGGGCTGATGTTCTGTGATCTCTGCTGGAGCACGTTGTAAGCAGTCTCGGAGAGAAGGCAAAAAATTCTTCACATAAAATCATGCTGACTTAGGGATAAGAACTTTAAATTTGGATTGATGGGAATAAAAGCTCACAGATGAACAAAGCTAAAGGCCTAAAAGCTGGGAGAAAGCAGATTATTCATATTAATCTCATATGAGGGATAAAGTGGAAGAAGTTAGTGGATTGTGCTACCAAATGTTTCATGTGTAAGATATATAGAGAATAAAAGAGTACTCATAATATGAGATCAAAGCTATAATCTGATTAGCATAACACTGAGTTGGTGGAATAATTCTCATGTTGAGAAGATTAGTGGTGAAGAAAGCAGGACTGAGAAGCAGGAGGAGAGGAGGAAGCCTTCCTCTGGGTGGGTGGTGTATCCCCTCAAGTGCAGAGTGTGGAAACTGCCAAGGGATTGCCTGTGGAAACTGTAGGTGATGATTAGAGGCAGGTAGGACGCTGTTCTGTTTTGATGGGAGTCTGGTGCAGGCCAATAAACCAGGAAAACCTGTTGATTAATATTAGGCAGCTATGTATCTGAGGGTATCTTGAGTGCATGTCTCGCTTCTACTGATGTCAAATCCTGTTCAGGCAGGATCTGCAGCCCTGGTTTTCTGGTTTAGTTTGGCTCACCCAGTTTTAACTGTATACATAATATATTTTTGATTAAAGTGACCATGAAATGGTGGAAGTTATCATTTTTAGGAAGCTGGTGAGGGGGGAGAGAAATAGAATTGGTGGATTTTAAGGAATGTGAATGTAAGGTCAAAGGAGGACTCCATGGTAAACTTGAGGTAACTGTTGTTTGGGGAATGTGGTAGTCCCTCCATGGAACTTCTTAAAGGGATCATTGAAAGCTATTTTCACTGTGTGGTGAAAGACCAGCTTGGGTACATCTTTACTGACTTCAACTGCTTTTCCAGCAAAGCTGCTTCCTCTGGGGTTTTCTCGCCCGCAGCCTTTCAGTACTGTCACAGTTTTTCAAATGCTGATAATAGGACTGCAGGAAGTGGGCCTTATAATCCATGCTGGATGCACCAGGGACTAAGTCTGATGTTTTCCTTGCATTTTAGTGTGTTTCTGTTTAAGGAAGTATGTTGTTTTCCCATGGTCCTACGGAAATTTAATGGAGACATTTTATGCTGTTCTTATGGCTGGAGAGTCAATGGGAAATGTAACTGCAGCTCATTCTTTTACATATAATTAGTAGTTTATATACCTTTTAGAAAAAATTACTCCTATTGCTCAATCTACAGATTACAGTGAATATTGTAGTTGTTTTCCAATTGTGATTTAAGAATATATGTATTGAAACTTAAGTATTTCTGTATTAAAACATACTAAAGTTCCAGTAAACCAAGTTTAAATTGAGTTATTCTTTAAGTTCATATATAAAAAAAAAAATCTTACATAAACTGTAAACTAAAAACTGGTTAAAGTTTCTTATTTAATTTCTACTAGCTTGTTTCAGATTCTTAATGCTTGTTGCAGATTCTTATTCACCAGCTGTCTTTGTTATGTAAACTTCTAATGTTTGAAATATATCGTTTCCAATTGATACCTGTAATGCTTTTGGCTTATGATTTATGCTTAAAATATTTAAAATATTCTCCAGAATTCAAAATGACTGTTTTTTATGTGATAACTAGAAAAGCTGGCAATTCCAATGAGAAATGGTCTCTGCAGTCACAAGTATAAACCTGTCGACTACAAACATCTACATGAACTTGCTGCAGCAGAAAAAGTGACATCTGCAAAAATTCAACTAAAGGTATGATTTTTATATTATTTGTAATGTGAACAATTTTAAAATTCACTGGTCATTTTTCCTTGTCCTGTCCCAAGGAATCTGAGCACAAATAGGAATAACAAATTGCTGTAACAGTGTTCAGCAAAAGGTGGCAAAAGGTGAGAGTTTATCATGGTGCTACTGTGCTTTGGACATGGTAATGTCAGTGTGGAGTTTCTTTGAATCAGAGATGCAAAATGTGTGGGTTCTGCTTCCCAAAAGAGACTGGAAAAGTTTGTATTGGAGTATGAAATTCATCTGGACTTATTACATAACCTATAAAAATGTAAATGTAGGGCTGGACAGAAACATATGGGTAGCTGCAGAGTGGCCCAGGTGGTAAATAGAAGGTAGTCTATTTAATACTAGTAAAGTTTAATGAAAACTTTACCTCTGCTTTTATGAAGAATGATGATTTATAATGTGTAGACAAAGCAGAACTGAACAAGTGGCAAAATCAGAGCTGTCCAACTGGGAAGAAGACCAAGTACCAAATTTTACTTTGTCGTGTCAGCTCTCGGGTGCCTTGTTTACCTGCAGCACCGCTGGCATTCGCTGTGGGTTCAGCCTGCTTCCTTAGCTCAGGTCCAGTGCTGCATGAACACAGCTCTTCTGCCTCCAGGGGTCCTGTTCATGAGTTTAGGTCTTTTCCAAACATCCTATCATCGTGTTGTGTGTAGGATAATAGAAACTGAGGATGTTGCACATCTTGTTTTTGGTGGGACAGACAAGACGTGGATAGTCTTTTACACTGCATTGTGCATAAGTGCCTGTATATTGTAACCATTTGGGGCAGGGTTGGAGAGGGAAGGGGTTTAGGAATAAATAGGTTTCAGTTTTAGCTGTGGATGTGCAGGAACATTCTTCGTATTTGTAATTTTAAGAACCTCCCATTTAAGAAACTGTGCTTTCTTTGAAGGAGAGTATATGTCAAACTGCCAGAAACAGTGATGTCCAAGAAGCCTCCAGCCTCTCCAGAGCTTCTGGTGCTGGTTCTGTGTGTTTTCAGTTATGTGGAAATAGTGTAAAATGTTGATCCAGAAACACTGTGGAGTGATAACTCCTTGTGAGAGTGGACCTGCTTTTAGCATATGAATGTTCTACTGATGAGTGTTGCATGGGATTGTTTTTTTAAAAAGTCAGTGCACAGAAAGCAGTGATTTCTGGAGAAAGTGGCACTGATCACATGAGGCTGAAACAGTTTCTTTAGGAGGAGAAATAAAATAGAGAAAAAAACATTGCTGGTTTGATACAACCCCCTCCAGCAGTAGTGTTGTTTTAATGCTTGTCCTGAAACCTTCACATCCCACACAAGGAGAACACAGTTTGATCTGCTTAACCTGCACTAACGCAGCAATTCCTTGTGTCTGCAGCCCGTGGCTGTTGCTCTCAACAGCTGCAACTTTGTGGATGTTCTGGAATGAAAGACTGTGCTGAATAGAATCTATGCAAAACACATGGCCTGAAGTTTTCTTGTGTAGATGACTAAGGGTGATGTAGAGGATCAGGTGATGTCTTTGGCATGTATAAAATATAATTCAGAGTCTTCATTCAGATGGGATGGCAGAGTTCAAAGGGAGGTTTGCTGAAGAAATACAGGATTATGATAAAGTTCTAAAAAAAAATTCCTTTAAATTCTTTTCTAAAATGTATCTAGAAGTTCTTTGAACAGAAGTTATTAAATGAAATATATTGGTTAGCAACATAAGCTTTTTTTCTTCTGGTGCTGCTTAAGTCTTAGTAAACAGAACATATGCAGTACCAGCAAGCATCGTTTCCTGGCTCACACTACTGTCCTGAAGGCCTCCCAAAAAAAAGGGGGTTGCTTATGCAGCTACTCTCTTTGTATTTAAAACAGAAGAGGGTGACAATGAATGAAGGAAAAAAATACATAGTTTCTTTATAGTATTGCTTCCTTTAACACACGGAATGATAATATATCAAAAGCTCTGGCAGCTATTCATGGGTTGGTGATACAAAATTCTGCTGAATTCATTCAAGCTTTAAACTAGTTTTTCATCATCTGTCTTTTGGTATTTCACCTTTTCAAGTGTTTTCCAACTGTGTAGGTATAAATATATATGCTGCAAGCTCTACAGAATAGAGTGTGTTCCCACCTACTACTTTGCTGTGGCTGATTCAGCCTATCCAAATTAAGTGCTGGGTTACTCCTCCATTGAGGCAGAACTAAAGAAGCAAATGGCAAATCAGTTTTTAGCCATCTCAGAAAGAAGAATACAGCACATACAGAATAAACCTAATATTGCAGCAGCTATACATAAATGTCATTACTTTCACTATAAAATAATTTCAAGAGGATATTAAACTTTATGTACAGATATACTTCAACTTTTGTTTCACTTCAGTTTTAGATTGAAGATGTATGTACTTTCAAATTACTTTGAATTCAGTATTCTCTTTGCTGAAGTCTGGTTTTAAGCATCTAATGGTAATGAAGAGTAGGATATAATTTTACAAACATCAAGATATGTAAGCAATAAAAATCAGATGTTTTCTTTGACTCACAAGCATTGTAACATGCTGATTGAAAACAGAAACCAGGTGTTTTTAAACCCTCGGTACAGTCACATCTGCAGCTTCCTGTAAACCTCTTGTTTCTCAATCCCAGCAACATCTCTCTACAGCACCTACTGCAGCTTCTTAACCAAGTAATAGCTAAAGCAAAAGTGCAGTGGATTAACCACCTTCTCCTTGTGCTGCTTCCTTATGTGACTGTCTAGAAACCAGGTGTATTCAACCAGATAGATTAAACTCAGGTTTGTTTGAGAGTGGTAAATGTGTCAAGTGTCAAAATCTTAAGTATTCTGATTTCAAGTAAGTTTTTAGCTTTGGTGGGTGCGTGGGAGGCTGTGATTGGCAGCCATGGGGTGCTTGCTTGCCTGGGGGTGAGTGTGCCAGAGAAGCCCTGCAGCTCTCCTGTGGAGCAGCCTGCTGGTGTCAGATGGAGGCATGGCAGGAGTGCTCCCCCTCTGCTCCTGCCCCTGCCTGCCGAGCGGGCCCTGTGGGCGCAGCCAGCTCTCCCCACACAGCAGAGCTGGCCAAGCCTTCACACAGCAGGCTGCTTCCACCTCAGCCAAGAGCACAACCAGCATTTTCGACTCAGGTGTTTTGCCAATGACCAGGCCCAACAAAAATGACAGCACCAGCAGGGAGATGATCCAATACACTTACTGTATTGTTTACAACAACGTTATGACGTGAATGACCGCCGGGGGTACAAACAGGTCAATCAGCTCATACATGATCGATGCCACCCCAGTGATCCCACAAAAGATGTGACTCAGCTCACAACAGGTGGTACAAACAGAGACCCGAGGTTGCCCACAGTTGGCATGGGAAACAGCCAGAGCAGCCAGTTAAACACATCAGAGAAAGGTGCCCACATGGCGACTCTCACCCGATCCGCCCGTGTTCGCCAAGGTCTAAACAGACCAGGGCCCAGCTCCAGGAGAGTCAGGAGGGCTGCCCTGAACCAGGCAACTCTGGGGGGAGCACTCCACAGACAGACACTCCTGACTCCCTGCCAGTGGTCCCAGCTTTTATCCCCCAGCAGAGCCCTGACCTTTGTCAGCTCCCTGCGGGACCCCTGGGGCTCATTTCCCTTCTGGATCTTCCTGCAGGGCCGGCCGCACCCTGGGGGGAAGCTCTAAGGCAAACTCACCCCTCTGGATGAAGGGCTGTGGGGATCACCCATATGTCAGCCTTAATTCAGGGCTCGGGGTTCAAACCCTCGAGCATTTCAGAAGGTCATTTCTTTCCTGAACTACATGTGGAATGAGGTCTTTATTGATTGTTCCTTGTTACAAGCTAGGACAAGAGTTTCCAAGGTTTTGGTTTTGTTCTTGTTTTTCTTTCTTGTCTTACTACTGTTGTGCAGTAGAATAATGTATTTGCATGAAGGAAGGTATGGGGAGGGAAAAGAGAGGTGTGTGTGAAATTTGGGAGCCTCTGGAATCAGGAGGGGTTTTGCAACTAGGAGAAGTTGGTTGGTGCAGGGCTGAAGTCAGGTGTTAATGGAGGATGGTGGTGGCAAGGCAGGGAAGGATCCAGTTCTGAGCTGAAATGCTTCTTCCTCCTGAGTATCCACGGAGAGGCTGGAGGGCAGTCGTGATGGCAGGAGGATGAGAGGAAACCAGTTTGTCTCAGGGACTTCTGGCAGGCACAGACGACTTCTCATCCTTTTTTCCTTTGTTGTTGGTAGCTAGAGTCCTCTGGCTGCCACTTCCATCAGCATTTCCCTGATGGCTTTTCCTCTAGTTCAAGCAGTAAGTTCGTGTATCTCAAAAACATGTGTTTCTGTTTTATCTGAACTTGGAAGTAGTGTTTTTGTGATGCTCTCAGACAGTTTCAGAGCCTCTTTAATTGCATAGGTCTTGAAAAACCACTCTTTTTAGTAATAACTTTTTGAAATGCGTTTTCTTGAGAGATGTGCTTTCTCACTTTTATCTTCCCACCTATAGGAAAGTGTATTTTTCTTTCACCTGCTCATCTTCCCCCCCTTCACTTCCTGGGAAATAGACATGAGAAAGAAAAGGAGAAAAAAGGAAATAAAAAAAGTGGATTGCATTTTTTTTCCACTTTCTCATCATTTAATTGTGATTTGAAATGAATTTTTTTTTTTTTTGGTGAAAATTGGTTATTTGAACCCATTGTTCTCTAGAAAAGCAGCTTTGAAAAAGGGTTTTAGGTTCACCATTCTGTAGTTTCAAGATTCCATATGAAGGCAACTGATAAAAAAATTGATAAAATTGATAAAACTATTGAACAAATTAAAAATATTCTCAATCTTTAATTTTTCCTGCAGATTGAAAAAACAGAGCAAGTTTCAAAAATTAACAAAGAGCAAATGCTGCTGAAACAGCATCGGCAAGTGTGGTGGCAAGAACATAAAAGACTGAGTGAGAGCAGGTAAGAGCTGAGGAACCTTAATTAGACACTGTTAAAGAAATACTTCAGTAGACAGATTCTGGTGTGGCCTACTTGATTCAAGGGACATTAAGAGGAAAAGATTAAAATACCTGAACCACGGATAATTTTCTGTTGTTCAGGGCATGAGAGTTTGATCTACATTGGAAGGATCTTTAGACACGACGAGAACACAGAGAGAGAGGAAGGGGTAGTGTGGATGTTGTTCTGCATGTACCTCGCTGGGATGCTCTTTGTTGTGGCATGACAAGTTTTCGGATAACTTTTGGATTCTTCAGAGTCAGTCTCTAGATGCACACATTGAGTTCACAGATGGGGAACATTAACACTGTTCTTGCCTATTAGCTTGTCTGTTGTATGTGCAGCTGATCAATGAGAGCCTTTCTTGCTCAGCGGAGGGTGGCTTCCACACCGCCTCCGTGTTCAAGCCCTGCACTTCATACCTTCCCAGGCAAAGAATCCCCAGTTTTGCTTGCTTATTAGAGTATTTGAAGCTTATTGTTCTTGAAAACTTAATGAATAAGAAATTAAAGCTTCTGTAAAACTCATGTTAATTCCTTCCAGGCAAAAAGCAGAAGCAGAAATAAAGACATTTCTTGATGAAGAAAGCTGTAAGGACAACTTCTTTTTGGATATGAGGGACTTGGGTAAGGACTTTTTTTTTCTAATTTCTTAATTATTTATTATAGTCAAAATTATCTTGATTATTTGAATTTTTTAAAACCCTGTCTTGACTGGTTGAGATGTAGAAATCACAGTGCTGTGTGTAATATTTTGTGTGTTTGAGAAAGCTTTATGTTTCATTTGGATACAGAGCATAAATTATCAAAGGAGCGGGATACGTACCGAAGAGATACTGTAGTTCCTGTCTGGCAACTGAAAGAGAATTTGAAATTCAGGCTGTCTGAGATGCAGCGTTACCTCTCAGAAGAATCTTGTCTGAAATCTAAGATCAATCCAGCTGAAGTGTTACAGCAGGTTGGTATTTTAAATTTATCTTTACCATTTATTATCACCATATTTTTAGCATTTTCATTTATTTTTGTGCAATACTTTGAGAATATAACTCACCTTTAGAGTTCCCAGTAACTGCTGTACTTGGTGCACTGTAAATCTGCTTCACTAAAAGCTGTGAAAACATAGCAGTGTGGAACTGGAAATCAGACCTTTTCTAAACAAGAGCTTTCATGTTACAACAAGATAAAGAAGTAAGAGTAATATATTTCATTAAATAGATCAAATCTTTGAAGAAGCAACAGATGGCAACTTTGGAATTCCTTGTCCTTGGAAGTCTGGCTTTGGAAAGAGAACTTGAAGACTGTAAAACAAAAGTAAGCTTTTCCTTGTAAGTTTAATGAGCAATATTTTTTGAGAGAAAATACAACGCAGAGTAGACTGCTGAATAGCATTTTTTATCACAGGCATTAGCGCATTCTTCTGATGAGATAAATGGACTTTTCCTTGAAGTTCCTTCAGCACTCCTGTCTTTGGAATGCCCCTACCCTGATTTGAAGACCTTAGTTATTGATGAATACCGAAAACTTGCAAGTGGGTACTGGTCTAAGCTCCAGGAGATTGATCAACAGTTAGAAATTGTATCTAGGTAATGACATCTATTTCTGGTTTCTTTTGTTGGATATAAACCAACTAACTGATGTGTTTTGTAATCTAGAGGTGCTGCAGTTGCTATAACCATTAGTTGGTTCTGTTTTATGCAGAGCAGAGGGTAAGAGCCCTGCCCAGCTCTCTGGGGTTCAATAGTGGGTAACTGTTTGCACAGCTGAGAGAATTGAGGCAGTCCTTTCAAAAGCTCTCAACTGAAATAATAAGCAAAATGTTTTGCGGATTAAAGACCCAACAATCTGGTGTGCATCAAATGTCCTCTTCACATGCTTCTGTATGAATAGAAATGATTCAAATTTATGCCAGAAAAGTACAGTCTTCTGAGAGAGATCTAGAATGCATTTGTCTGTAAAGCAGATACATAGGTCAAATAGTCTCACAAATTTTGTATCGCTGCAGTAATTCTCATCACAATGAACTGCAAAAGATCTGTGTAGCTCTGATTCAGAGTAATGGAAGGAGGGGAGATTTTTCTGTAAATGAAAAAGCTTATAGAAAGAACAGAGAGATTCATAATGATCCTGAAGCATAACATACCTACGTATTAACGTAAAGCTTAGCTGTTCTGCTGAGGCCAGCTTGAATCCAGGAGATACTGAGTTGCAGCTATGAGACCAGCCTTGACTCTTTTTTTATGCCATCTACTGATATTCATCTGGCTTAAAATGGCATCAGGCTTTAAAAAGACAGAGTAAGAAGGTCATTGGAATTGTTTGAAGCCTGGGTAGAGCAGGAAAGTCCCTAAGTTTCTTTGGTGAAACAATCACACACTGCTTCTAAATCTCCCTCTTTTTCTACATATACCTACAGTGCAGCACTTAAATCTTCCTCCACTGTGGCTAAACTATCTGGGGGTGCTGAAACAGGTTTGAGATGTTGGATCCCATAGAAAGTGATGTTATAACCTTCTTACCTCTTGTAGAAATTGTACAGATATTCTGTAGTTTCTTCTGCTACCTGAAACCAGTATATTATTACTGTAATGTCCTAGCTTTTATAACATGATACTTATTAAAAATTATTCTGATCTTTCCCATATTTATAGCAGTTTGTAAGCGGCAAGCGGCAAATTTACAGCAGTACCTTTGCTGCTTTCTCTGATGTTTTATTACAGTTGCTCTTGTGGAAGAAGTTTGAATTACCTCTATGAGAAAATCTGTGACAAATACTAAATTAGTGTAATATGTACAAAGTCTTTTTAGTGGTTTTAATTAAAATCATGTTAAAGTTTCTGATCAACACAATTCTGTTGAAAATTCATAAATTTAAATACTTGGATCCACACAGCACGTGTGCTACTGAATAATAGACAAATGTCAATGTAGATGACAGAAACTATGAAAAAGGTTGAAAAAATCCACCCTAGTCTTTTCAATGATTTTATGCCAGGTTTGAATTTGGGTCTTGAGTGAGCTAATTTTACATGGATAACTAAGTAACATCAAGACTTAAAGGTAAAAAACCCTATTTGTAAGGGGAAAAAAAAATCAGTTGTAGGCATGAAGTGATGGTGGTACCTTGAAGGATTTGTTATGATACCTAGGTGGGGAAAAAAGAAATGGATTTAAGTGGAAGAAATGCTGGTTGGGGTGGCAGTGGCAGCAATCTGGTGCTGCGATGTGAGGGTAGGTTTTGCGGGACAGTTTGCCCAGTCTGGATCAGCACATCCCAGTGTTGTTAGCTGGGAGTGTATGAAAGTGTAAATGAACCATCAGCAATAATATTATGCATTTAGTTTAAAGCTAAATCTTGGTGTCTTTTTTTTTGTGTTTGCCTTCTGGTGTACAGATCTTTAGTGCATTGCTCATTTATATTTCGATGATATTATCCACAATGTTAAAAAATGCCTTTTCAATATAAAGAGCAAGACTTTGTTCTTGCAGAATTGCTTACTTCCAAGATCTGAGTTTTATAAAAGACACAAAACTTTGTCACTTCTTACATTTATATTGCCTAATTTGCATGAAAATATTTAATGAGTTTGTAAAGATACAGCCTTGTGATTCAAGTATCTTATAATTCATCAAGCTAACTTTGATCCAGCTAATGTGGATAACACTGTCAAAAATGGAGAGGCAGATTTTTGACCTTGGTATGTATCCAAGATACTCTACTGATGAGTATAGCCTTAATGAAGCCTTTGCAATTATTGTCATTGCTGTATATCTGAAGATAACAAACATCCTCCTGCAATATGGGATTTTTCTCTTTTTTTGTGACTTGAAGTTGCTCGGTAGAACAATGTGATTGTGTGATAACGTGATCACTTGGTCACTTTGTCTGAGGATTACTTCTCTGTCGTTCTTCCTCGTGTCATATGCTTGAATGGATAGTAAAGAAACCTTAAGTTAATAGTCTACTGGCATTAGACATCTAAATATTTAACTGTTCAGATTGTCTAGAACAGAAAATTTGGAAAATGCGTAGAACTGCCAAAGAAAAGTCAGGACATGATAATATTCTGGTCTGCTCTGCTCTTTGTGTGCTTTCAGCCCTACTGGAATGCTCATTGGAGTGTTTGTTGCTTTTAGAAACTGAAGATGAATTTTTTTTTTTTTTCAAGCATAATATAGGATTAAATTGTTTCATAATCTAAGTTCTCTTAGTTTACTGCAGCTAAAACAAATATTTGTTTTGAGGAAATACCCAAGTCCTGAGTTACCCCACAAACTGTGGACTTGGAACTGATGTGTGTGTGTTGCAGCTGATGATTCTCTAAGCGCTATTATATTTTTTTGTCACAGTTTCTAGGGATGTCTGAATTATTTAAATAACTGAAGGATGAATGGAGTATTGTGCATTCAGCACTGTACCCTCTGCAGCATCCCTTCAAATGAATGGGATATTAAGGCTAAGTCAAGTAAATTTAGTTCCTCTTTCAGGCCCCTTCCCAGGATGTCTGGCACAGCCCGCGGCACTGACGCAGTTAATGGCAGGGAGGTTTGCCTTTCACTTGCTGTTGCCACAGCCTGTGTCTGCAGTTCCAGGAGACAGCAGTGGCCCAGGTGTGCCTCACTGCTGTGGAAGGGGCACCTGCCCTTCCAAGGGGTTTGTATTCCAGAGAATGTGTAAATCCAGGGATTACTGCTGGCTAAATCTGCTTCAAAGGGAGCAGCTGCCTCAGGGTTGTTGAATACATGACAATTGCTTATTTCAGTTCTGACACAAAATTAAGATTGTACTGTTTATAGCAGAATGCTACATAGAAGAAAAGCAAGTGCTATGTTTGAATTGTTGTGCGTTCAGCCTTGCAAAAGTTTGTCAATATCCTGACACTGAAGAAACCTGATATTAGCTTAAATATTGATGTAAAATGTGTTGGCACTTTTCAAACTCATTTTATATGAGTTCTCCCTTTTTGGAATTTTACACAAGTTTAAGTGAGGTGACATCTTGAATTCCATCCGGCAGGATATTTTGAAATTCTCCATGCATTTTAGAGCTTATGAATACACTGGGCTGAATCATGCTGCTTGCTTTTTTTTTTTTTTGGCTATCTGTATGGCAGCTGAAAAAATCTCAGCACAGCTGACAAATTTTGGCACAGCTGACAAACCAAGACACTGGCAGTCAGTTTGTCCCTACTTACAATAAAGTACTTGTAGCTCTAGCTAGCTGATTGCTCCCCCTGAATATCTTACACAAAGCACAATTTCTCCATCTGAGGAGTGTACAGAACCCTTGGTAGCTGGCCATTAGAGGAATATACAAGCTGGAGGGAACTGGGAGAGAGATGTGAGACATAGGAAGCAGAAACTGATGCAGGCACTGCTCCATCTGCCTTTGTGTGCTGGAGGCAGAGGAGATCTCCAGACTGCCCTTCAGAGCACAGAACCTGTGGTTTTCCCTGCTCTCAATTCATGGAGCAAAGTTTCCTGACCAAGATGGGCCTTACTAATCTTGTAGACAGAAGACCTGTGTTCACAAACCTGTATGGTCAGAAATGGCTAAGGTGGATTGTTATGAATCTCAGCTCTTAGAACAGTCTCATTACTGTCACCAAAATAACATGTTCAAACAGCACCATACTGAGGGGTATCGAGACTCACAGAAGAGGATTACTGATTTCTTTGAACTTCCTCTTGTAATTTCTGAAAATCCAACCCACAAATACTGTCTTAGGGTGCCTGGTACTCCCTCTGAGTACAAGCTAGCAGGGTTTTATGGTTCTTCCTCTAGTAAACAAAATACTGGGGCTGGGAAGAGAAGAGTGCTAGGTGTTATCTTAAGAAAAAAATACTTTTGTACTCAGTTTGGCATCAGTAGGAGCAGTTGCGCTGGAAGACGTTTAAGCCATGGCAAAGAATACTTAATTTGTGCATTAAAGTTACTCTTTAGAAAGCCTATACCTCAGAATACCAAATTATGACATAGAGATTCTAATAGTAGTAAATGAACTGATTTCATATAAAAGCTTCTTCTAGAGAAAAGAGAGGAGTTGAAAACATTAATTTCTGAGGATCAGTTGCCAGACATCATTCTCAGAGGCAGTAAGTGCTTGTCTTTGGAGAGCTGTGCCTTCTGTTCAAGACCTGCAGCTTGAAGGGTATAAGATGTTACTGCCACTATTCCCCCTTTGAAGGATTCCTTAGCCCCATTTCACTTTCCAGAGCACTATTTCTTCTTTAGATTAACATATGAAAAAACCTTCAGCTCAGACATCTGTATTCGTTGTCTGTCTTAGGAAATTTAAGTAATCACCTATAAAGAAACACTTTCATTGCTCTTCTGCTTTTGCTAATGTAATTTCACTTTTTATGTTTTCTTCAACATTTGCCCTGTAGCTGTCAGTTGCTGCAAATAAACTTTTTACAGGAGCTGGATCTTTACTCTCTTGTTCTGAAGCTACCTATATTTCATTTCATGATGGCTGGATTTAACAGCAAGCAGATGGGTCCTAGAAATAGTTTGTCAGATAGTTCACACAGTTTATAAGAAGAGAAGGGACAATAGGTGGAAAGTATGACTAATATGTATCTATGTCATGTCAGTTTGTAAAGCAAAAGCTGTCGCCTTTCACAGCTTTATTAATTTTAGCCTACTAATGAGAGTCCAAGTCAGGATTATTACTGTAGTACTCCTAGTCCTGCATGTGTACACCATGAGCAGTGAGGAGCTTTTTCTGCATGGGCTGTACTGTAATACATCCCCAGACAGCAAGGGTTGGAAGTCCTGGGCGAGGGGGAGGTCAGTGGGCTGCAAGGTAAGGTGTGACTGAGTGATAGTATTTGGTGTGAATTATGCTGGAACCTTTGTGAACCTTTTCTCTTGCATGGAAAGGTTCTCTCAGCTAGACTATCTTGCACTTCTAGTTCTTCCGTGCGAGGGTGGTGAGACTCTGCAATAATTGCCCAGAGAGGCTGTGGATGCCCCCTTCCTGGAGGTGTTCAAGGCCAGGTTGGATGAGGCCTATTTATTCAAAGGAAAACAAAATACAGACTAAGTACACATAAAGTGCAAAAAAACTAGGTGTTAGTTACACAGGAATAGTAATTGTGGTGTTTCCTCATATTTGGTTGTCAGTAAGTTGCCACTGTTCTGATCCTGGGATAATGATTCTGTGCTGAAAATGTTCTAGTAAGCTAAGAATCATTTTTGTTTCATGACAGTCAGAGGATGAAGAATTGAAGTGAGGAGGAAAGAAGGATCTCTGATCAGTAGCTGCCTCTAGAAAGATGGGCGAAGGTTAAATCCCTGTTACGACCATAATGGAAAAAATAAAGCCCGTTAGTCTCCCTGAAGAAAACTGTAAAATAGCTGCCTTTAGATAGGTGAAGATAAGAGGACCTGTGTCCAAATCTGTGCCAACTTCGTGGCAAAACATGCACGAGCAGAAAGTGCCAGGGGAGAGAAAAGAGGTGAAATGCGTGTCACTGAGGGATGTGATTCCCTCTCCCGACAGGATATTACCTTGAGAACGGTGTGTTGAAATGGGATGTTGTGTCTGTGCTATTGAGGTATGTCTGTAGGCAAAGCTTCCCTTTTCTTAAAGCAAAGATCTGGGGATATTTCCTTGTTTCCTCCCTCAGTGTCCCAGAATATTGTACAATGGTGATAATACGCTGTGGTTTTACTCTGCAATACCTTTTTAAAGAAAAGTTGTTAAACTGGTTTATGTGGAATTTTTTTTTTTTGTATGTGTGTTCATTGTTCTCTCTTTAGCAATAATTCTAGATCATATAACAGAATCTAATTTAGTATTAATTACATACAGGCATCTCCCCAAAACCCCTTTAGGAAGCAGCCGGTGTTCCTGGCTGCGTCCGGAGGCGGCGGTTCCTGCGGTCACTGCAGCGCTAGGCCCAGGGGTCCCAGAGCTGCAGACAGCTGGAGGCTGCAGGAGTCTGGGGGGCAGGCAGAGTCGCATGATTGCCTTCTGGTAATTTTCCCCAGGCTTTTAGTCACTTTTGAAAACAGGTCACTGGGATAGAGAGACCTTTTGGTGTGACTCAGTGTTGCTGCTCGTACGCTCGTGCTGACAATGGAAGCCTGGCGTTAATCCCTTCAAGGCTGAGAGTTCAGACTGAGGGTGAAATCTAATCTACTAAATCCCAACCTGTGGTACCCTGTTTTATTTTTATGTTGCTTCTTGCTACTCTTACTTTGTGAAACGTATTAATGCATACTGATTGCTACATCTCCTGTTGTAAAAAAACCTGTGAATTTAATGCCTTTCTGATGAGTTTGTGGCTGTGAGAAGTTGGTTTTAAAATAATTTTTTTTCCTCATTGAGATACAGATAGGTACTATCACTTAATTTCATTTTGATAATTTATTCAGTGCTTACTGGTAGAGACTGATTATCTTCTTCCTTTTTCACATTGTGTTTCCTTGTGGTGTGACTATTCATTAATGTGATGTATTTGAGAAACATGGTATCTCTCACCAGTAAAAAGCCAAGCTAGAAAAGGAACAATTCACTTGAATGATGAGACAATAAATGGTCACATTAGAAAAGCTATATAGGTATGCTTTGTTTCACTAAAGTAAATATAAATTTCTCAGCTCTCATCCAACATCCAGTTTACAGGTTTGCAAGCCCACTGGAAGTGTAGGCCTTTAAATATAAGGTAGAACCAAACTCCTCATTTTCAAATGTTAAATTATACTGGGGCTGATTGTTTTGTGTTTCTGTAGGAACATTGACTGGAAGGAGGAAGATCAGTGGGTTTTTCAGACTGTTGTCAATCAGTATCCAAGTGACCTTCAGAGGAGGAGGACCCTGTACCTCGATGTGCTGCAGAGATACCTTCCTCACAAATCTAGGCGTGACCTGGTCAGTGTTGTTTTAAATACTAGATCAAGTGTATAAATTATTACATAAATCATGTAATGAACATTTATATCAAAGAATGTTTATCAAGGTTTTTATGTTAAAATTTATTTTAAAATCTCTTATGTATAAATTTTATTCTTGCACTTTGAAGAAGGGCTGTCCCTGTCTCCAAAATGCCTGAACTTTGAAAACCAGTCACTTCCTCAGAATAAGCACTGTGGAGATTTTATAGTTCCATATCCTCTTCCAGCCAAATTCACAAAGTTAATTTGTTATCATTGCTTTTGCTGTACAGCTTTACGGTTATGTCATGCTATTCTCCTTCTCCTGGCATTTTTGGTTTTTATGAGGATCTATAGCATTTGTCACGCTGTCTAGGAACGGTTATTTTAATTGGTCTGTGCCACATATATAGCAGGAAGAGTGGAAAGTTATCTCCTGCTCTTGGGAAGAGGCTATTTTTGTACGTGTAATGCCTTTCAAATTGATTGCTGATTCCTTTTACACTTCACAGTGAATCAGCATATAGCAGCTAATAGAGGAACCCATTTCAAGGCCAGAACACTTCAGGATGTCATAAGTAAAGCAGGAGTCTTTATTTTATCTCTGCATATATTTTTAGACCGTCTATTTCCTTGTGTTTTGAGGAGTGCCTAGTGCAAAGGAGTGAGGGTGAAATGATCTGGTAGTTAGCTTAGTTTCACCAGCAATAAAGTTCTTTTGGATTTCAGAACTTTCGCCTGTGAGAGCTGGGCTACTTAATTACCTGCTCTGTACCATGTAGGTATATTTTTAAGCATAGCTATTATTCATGTGTCTCCCTAATTCATTGAAGGTTCATTTTAAAATTTAAAAAATCTAAATTAAATCATAATTCTGACATCTCTTGGTATGAATATTGGCATGACAAATACAGAAATGTTAATACTAAGAATCTTTCCTTAAAACGTACATGTTACGCTAGAGTACTAAACTTTGAGCCTCCTGTGCCTTCTTCCCCCTGAAGAAGAATGGATTGGTGGGCAGGCACCAAGTGCAGCTCATCAGGGAGGTCTCTTTTTCAAGTGCAAACTCTCCACCCCATTTCGTTTTTGTGTCTTAGCTTTAGCTGCTTGCTAGCACAGCTCACCTGAGTTTGTGGCATCAGCAATGTCAGTGTCAACTTCTGATGTGGTGGTCTGCATCCATTTGACCCAAGACAAGCTCCAGAAGCAATGGTGCCCCTTTATCTTCATCCAGCTATAAGCTGATAGGAATATCTGAGAGCTAGATGCTGGAGAAGTCTGCATCCCCCTACCAAATGCCTGGAAATTTGGGAGTTAGCATCAGGAGTGATCCATTTGACACTTGTGAGCAGCCAGACATCTTTAGAATCCTCCTTCATCCCTGTAGTGTGTATTTTTAGAGATACAATATGGGTCCAAGCCTCAGTCGTTGCAGCCTTTCCTGTTACTGCTTCTGTCAAAGTCTTAGAGCTTGAATATCCTCAGGAACCTCACCGAGCAAGGCCAAAGATGTATTTAAGGTTAGACACTCACCACATTAGTTAGGTGGTGACCTTGATGGTGGTGGCATGCTGCTGGGCAAGCTAAAAATCTATCTCCAAATTTCCTGTTAGGAAAGAAAAAGTGAAGGTAATACTCATCTGTAGGGCATTTGTACAACTGTTTTAGTTGGTGTTATGTTTCTCTGTACTTTGCTACAAAAAGCCTCATCTTGCTAGAAGCACTCAATACCTCTGAAGATGTATTGATGGGACCTACTTGTGTTTGCTGTCCTGTAGGGCAGGGAGGAACCACTGCATTTCATTTATTCATATTGCAGAAGCGTGGTTCAGAACGGAAGGGGAGGGCACCTGGCTGCTCAGGTGCCACGTGGCACAGGCAGACAGGGCAAGGCTGGGCTGCTGTCACCACCTGCCAGCGCTGGCAGCCAGCAGTGTACTTGGCACCTGACACACAGCTTCTGGGCCCTAAATTGTGGATCCCATAGCAATACTGGGGATATAATAACCAACTCAAATTGCATTCAAGGCTTGCAAAAATGTCTAGAATTATTTTGTTTTATAAATACGTATTTTTTAAGCCTTTCTGAAATGCTTTGCTTTTGAGGTTGTCCATGAGAAGGCGTGGGATCGTTGCCATTCCTTGAGGAACCAGCACAGGGCCTTGCTGTGGGGCTGGGCTCAGGCCAGGAAAGCCTTTCTGCTGAGGGCAGCGGCGACTGCCGCCGAAGCCTCTGCTGCTCACCAGTCAGCAGCACTGTTGGCTCACACCAGGCGAAACCAACAGGAGATCTGTGCTGAGCTGAAAGCAAAGGTGGGTTCAGTTGTAGATCTGCTACCTCCAAATCTGAGTTTTACTGGTAAATCAAAGTGAAGTTAGTGTTTAAGTGAAGATAAACTTACTGAAGCTAATTGTCATAATCCTGTTTTCCCTGTCCTGATCAAATTATTTGGAGCTGTTGGTGGGCAGGAAGCAAACTGAAATCTCCTGGCAGAGGTCAGTATGTTTGTGAAGCTTGACTTGCAAATGGTTTTAAAGATGCTGTTTCATTACCAATACAGATCCTTCTTAGTGTTTCAGCCACCTCTTGAACTTAGTTTGTCTTTTTTTCTATTAAAATTTGATTAACTAGCTTAGCACACTTTAGGCCATACTATAAGCTTCATGGTGTGGGTGTAATCTCTGTATAATCTGCAATCACATTTATTTTGATGGATTTTGAGCACCATCAAAGAGTTTGAACTGTATTTCAGTTTTGGAAGAACAAGGTTTTTTTCTGCAGTTCACGATGAGGGACTGTAAGCAAGCTCCAGGAGTAAAGGTCTGGCCTCGTGTTCCTTGGGCTCCTTTGTGACATGGGCAAATTGCGGAATGTTTGTTTGTTGCTTCCTCCCCAAAGTGGGATTGGTATCTATACTGGCTGAGGCTTAGCTCATTATTGCTTTTGACACTGGAATCCTCAGAGGTGGACACAGAACATTCTGTTCATCATCACTACCACCAGTTTCTTAGATAATGCTAGTCTGTTTTCAGAGAAATATCTGTCATTCTTTCTGTTTATTTTTAAGAATGCTTTCTAAGACCTCAAAAAATGGATCCCATAATTTGTTTGCCCTTGTTATGGAGGTTCCATGATGATCTGCAAGGTGATTTAGTGTTAAGAGGTAAAAGAATATATATAAATACCTGTTGGGTTGTTTTTTTTGGTGTGTGTTGTTTTGGTTTTTTTTTTTTTTTGTAAGAGAATAAAAGGGGAGTAGCCCTGGACACAAGAGGAAAGTGTTGTCATGTTGGTGCCTAAGGCCTTTGTAAGGGGATTCACATTTCTAGGCATGAAATTCAAGTTAAGATTTGTTTAAACTGCTCTTTGTGGTTTTTCCACTTGCACAGAAGCAAACACCTGAACACATACACAGTGTATTGCTCGCACTTCACCGACATTATCTCTGTTGAACCCTTACTTTTCAGCCAGATGCTAAACACCTGATTTTGGTTTTCTGCAGGTAGAAAACCACTGTAAAACCTGTGTGGTGATTAAGATCTTTGCTGTTAGTTCTTCACTATAGTAATAATACAAAAAGCCTTCTGTCTCCTGTTCCTGGAGCCGTCGCTCGTAGGAGGGTTTGCATCTGAACACGTTGGGGTTAGAAGCTGTCTGGGCTTGACTGGCTGAGGAGCATCCTGCTCTGTCTCCTGTGGCAGGCTGCCCTGGAGCCAAGTGGAGTACAGAGCTGCTCTCCAGGGTTGGCGGGGGGGCTGGGGCTTCTTTTCTCATCTTTTACCTAGGGCTCCCTTTCTGGGAGTGCTGTGTGTCTCGTACCTGCACAATTAGAGGTAGAAGACACATTTATTCCAAAACTGTGAGTCAGTCTTACTTTTTGTGGGGAATTTAAAAAAAAGAAAATAATCAGGCAAGTGTTGGAGTACTGACGTTGTCTCCATGTAGCTTAAGATTCTCACTGATGCTTTGAACATTGTCTGAAAGTTTTTTGGATTCTGACCTCCTCTTTCCAGTGACCTGGAACTGTTTGAAACTTAAACCCATTAGGCCTACACTTTCCAGTGGCTGCTCTCAAAGGTGGCTTTGTTAAAATGTTGAAAGTTTGAACAAAAACAATTCACCTGTTTCCCAGAAAAGAGGAATGAAAAGGGTACCTTTTTTTTTCATTAAAGGAGGGTATCATTGTGACCTTGGTTTGATCAGCTCTGCAGCTGAAAGGGCTGGAGGATGGAAGCTGAAATTGGGCAAGGAGCTAGCTGCTTTACAAAGGAATTATTCTGAATGTATCCGTGGGTTTTGTTTGGATTCAATGCATTTGAAAACTCATATTTTACCCAATTATAGTTAATTTTACAGACTTTCTACGCTTCTGAAGTGTGCAACCACAGGAGAGCAGCTGTTGGCAGCTATCAAGTAAAAAGTAACTCAGTCTAATGAGTTAATTTTACACTGATAAAGCCCACCCTGACAAGGACCCACAAGATAGGGTAAAAAGTGAGTGTCTCTCCAAGGGAATGAGTGTAAAGCTGGAAATCAGGGATTAGGGCTGTTATCTCTGTTTTTTTTTTTTTTCCCAGTAACTCACTTATTTTTTTTGCATTTCAGTAAGTTTAGCATAAGGAAATCTCACTTGTCTCATTTTGCCAGAGGGGATTTGTGCTTGCTGTGGTGGTGTAGCTGTGTGGTAAACTCTAGGTGTGCTGGTGGAGCGTGTGGGGGGGACACAGATCTCCTTCCTTACACTGGAGCATGGCATTTCTGTGCCTGTCTGCCAGCTGTGAAGTGATGACACACACTGTAGGATATGTAAGCAGTTCTGGAAATGCAAAGAATCATTAGATCCATTTTGCAGAGCTAATGACAGACAGAATATGCCAAAATAAATTACAATCAAAATGGATTGTTTAAGCAGCTGTTAATAATAGAGTGGGAGAAGGCCAGACTCTGAATATGACACCTTTCATTTAACTTCCAGTCAGTAAACCATTTAGCCTGGGTTACTTATTGGCTTTAAGCAGGCTTCTTTGAGTGTTTGGGGTTTTTCAAAACAATTTTTATTTCTGTGTGTGAAAATCAATTTGTTGCTAATCATTGTACAGATTAAGCTGTGCAAAAAAGAAAGTAGTCATATGTGACAGGCTATGCCTTTTGTTTTTTTAATATTGTAATAATCATGTCACCTAATTTTTTAATATAGTTCTTTTCATCTATCAATAACAAACCAAAAGCACAGCCAACTGATTAAAGAATGCATTATTAAAGCTGGTTAAAAAGCACTAGAAGCAACTATGCCATCAGTGAGACTCCAGGCTTTGTGACTGACAAGGTGAAAACAATAAAGTAAAGCAGCAGAGAAGTTAAATGAATGTTTATAGTAGTTTTTACCTGGGGAAAGGACTTTCAAATTCTCATTCCATGTTCCATCTCGCAGATCAAATTTCCTTAGCAGAAATCAGTGTCTCTAAGGAGGAGTTGTTTCAAAACTCAAGAAGCTCAGGTGGAATAACTCATGAAAGCCATGTGGTAGTCATTTGAGTGAAATAATGTGTGAAATGGGTAATACCAGTGAGGAAATACTGGACATTCTTAAAGAGGAAATGCTTCTGGTACAGGTCTTTAACACCCCTGTTTGCCCTAGGAAGACAGACAAAGCAGACCACGAGGGGTGTGAGACTTTGAGTGATCGAGTCACTGTGTTTGGTGTGCTTTGTGCTGGCTGGATATGGAGGCAGATTTGGGGAGGAGCAGGAGCACACACAGAGCCACACGCTGCAGGGGAGTGGACAAGTGGCAGTTTGTTAAACCGTGGTGACTCCTCTCTGCGAGTTTCTTTTCATTTCTCTGAGGATGCCATCACAACTGGAAGCTTAATCTTATGTACTGGGCATGAATTGCAGGGGCTTAGTAACAGGGGGCTGCAGGGGTACCCAGCATGGGGGAAACCATTGACTGACTTGTCAGCTCTGAGATGCATTTAAACAACCCATTGCACCCCAAAACTTCAACTAGAGGAGCACATAGTGCTGCTGCCTGAGATGTATCTTGCTCATTTACCTGGCTGCTAGGTTATCAAAGCTTGCAGGATCTTAAGTATGTTTGAGGCACATGCTTATCTGTCAAATTTACTGGAAATTGTTGAGTGATCCCCAAAATTACTTGAGGATGGATAGCTAGACAAGCAGACGGCTCACGCTAACCTTGTTTTCTTAGAATTATCTTCTTCCTTCAGCTAGGAAAGTAGCACCTCAGGCAGACAAAATAATTTGCATTAAAATTTTACCAGAGTAGTGAAGGATCAAAGGAGCTTTTCATATTACTGCAGAAGGGACTAGCAGAGATGGCTAAATTTGCTGTCCTTTTATATACAGTACTAAGTAATTGTAAATAGCAATGTAGCTTACTTAAGGTTATGCATGTGTGAATATTTAAGCCTATGTAATATTTAAACACGTTAATAAAATGTTGACACTCCCGCTGTCAAGAACAGATGATGTTCTGAATAATGCTGACTGAGGAGAGAGAGAGAGAAGATACAAGGACAAGCTGTGAGAAGTAGACTGTTCATACACTGACTGAGCAAAGTTTTTGTGATGTAGTTTCAGCTCCAGGGAACTCAAGCCATGAGTTACCTGCAGGTCCAGTGTTTCCTAAATTTCATGCTTTCGTGCATGCCCAGAGCACCCACAGAGAGCGTATCCAGCCGTTGCTTCCTGGGAGTGCTGGGGCTGCTGTGCAGCTGCTGTGGGGACTCACATGGTAGTCTGGGGAGAGCTGTAGCAATTCTGTCCTGGGGATGCAAATGCTTTACAACATGCAGTTGTTTCCTCCTTCCTTGTCTGTAGTGGAAAGTCTTCAAAGTCTGAATAGTTAAAGCAGGGTTTGTAGTAAGAAATTGTGAGTGAATGCAAGTTAGTTTGAAAACACTTTTTTTAAAAAAAAGATATGCCCTACTTTTTAGCAGTCGTTGAACAGGTATTTCTGTATAATTAGTGACTTAAAGAAATTGTTTGTGTTGCAACAGACTTCTATTGTCCTGTTCCATTTATGAACTATTTAAGTCTAAGGGATTGATTATCCCATTAACCCAAGTGGAATTTATGTGCTTAACTTCTGTTAACCTTAATAGAATTTATCTGGGTGAGTCCTTGTTCTTCTG
Source organism: Merops nubicus (assembly GCF_000691845.1). Classification (NCBI taxonomy): domain Eukaryota; kingdom Metazoa; phylum Chordata; class Aves; order Coraciiformes; family Meropidae; genus Merops; species Merops nubicus. The sequence continues at coordinate 8,198 of NW_008581052.1, read as the reverse complement.
TGGGAGACTAGGTCTTTAATTTTTTATTTTCCTCTACTTTCCCTTCACCCTGTTCTTCAAAATCTTTCCTTTTTTTCCTAACTTAGAATGGAAGGGAGTTGCTCAGGCAAGAGACATAGATCAGCATGCACTACTTTATCTGAAGTATTAATGACTTCGCTTTACTGCAAGTGAAGAGGCTACACTGCTGGTAATGAAAGTCACCTTTTAATGAGTTTTCCATGTTAATCTTGTAGTGATCTCAGTTTCACTGTGCTCTTTGGCCAGTTCTGTAGTAGATAAAGAGTAATGACCTTCTTCTGTGTGGGGAAATAAGAAGTTTGCCTAATCTATTAAATCATGTTCATAGATTGGATGATGTGTCCATTATGAACTGAACTGAGAAGAATATCCTTACTGAAGACCTGATGCTGCAATCCCATAGTTCTTTTAGCTCATAATGTTTTATCAGTTAATCACCTTTTACGTGTGTTTTGCTTAATTCTGTTTTTCTGGACACACTAGAAATGCGTAGCTCTAAAACAGCCTTTTTCCCTCTTAACAGAATTCCTTAGGTCACCAGCTTGTCCTGAGGCTGCAGTCCTTATCTTAAAAACTTGAAGAGAAAATGTCATGGTTGACGTGATTTGAATCCAAACTTGCAATTAAGAGATTTTCTTTTTCCCCCTCTGTGCCTTGTGGCTTCCATCTGGGAAAATGAAGAGGCATCTCTGACTTACCGTGAAGGGAATAACTCTGAATTCCACAGTCAGTGAGGAACAGGGCAGAAAAGCTGGGCAGAGACTCTGACTGTGACACGGTGAAGTTAGGAAGAGGAGCTAGTCCTGGCAGTAATCGTTCTGGTTATCTAGATGTGGACACTTCTTGCTGTGCTTTTGGACTCTTGATTCCAACACTCCTCTTTCTTTTGAGCTTTGTGTAGGCACAGTGTTAAGCAGCTGCAGGAAAGCCCTGCCTGACCTAGATGGCTCTAGCCTGGATCACCCCGTGGGAAGGGAGCTGATGTGGGTTCCTGTGCCATTTGGTGCTCACCCTTCCCTGGTTCTGAATGACTACTTGGGCTCTACCTGGGCAAGCTGAAAAGCTGCTGAAATTCAGTTTTCAAGGGTACCTTCAGCAGCCTAACATGGAGCTTTGCCACACGAGAATTTTATTGCTACATATACCAATTTTTAGCACCGGTGACATGCACAATATAACACTAAGCTCAGGTAGCCTGTGCTGTCCCAGGTGTGACACAAGAAAAGCACTCCATGGCTGTTCCTCATTGGAATTGCCTACCCACAGCCAGTGAGAGCTGTGGGACAAGTATATGTTGATGCATTCTATGATTCCTTATTTTATGGTTAGGGGTTTTATATATTGCATTCCTTTAGATAGTATTTGAATCACAAGTCATCTTGCAGTCACGTTCCAGTGTTTCTGACTGTGCAGCCCTGGTCGCAGCTGCTGCTGCTGCTTTTGGGTACATGGTGATGCCACTCTGAAAATGCTGGTTCTTTCACCAGTGCTGGAATTCATTCCATTGCACGCTTCCTTAACTTATTTGAATTTTGTGGTACTACTTTTGCTATGTAGGATCTTAATTTGTGAAGTTATTTTTCTTGAAGAGACCCTCTAAATTTTTTTTTTTTTTCCCCAGGCATTCTTAGAATCGGTTTTGAACAGTTTGAAGAAGAAAAAACCCTACAGACCACAATAAAATAAGGAAAGGTGTGCAGAAATGTTTCAGGGGTTAAAGCTCTGGGAGATTGTGAAAGTGTATTGGGATTGGGTCATTTTCTAAGGTGAAAGTGAGCTAGAGAGACTCGAGGTGAGAATATCAGGGGATTTCCTTTTTATATCTTTAGTTCTGTTAAACAGTACTGGCTTTATCACATGATTATTGGACAGTCTTGCTTAGATGTTGAATTCTAGCAGGTTATTACATCTGTACAGAGCTATGTACCCTATAATACTGATCTGTGTAGTCATCTTCTGACACTGTTCCTCCGGGTCATTTTATGTCTTTTTGGTTTGTGGTGTATTTCTGCCTCAGTTTGAAAGGCTAGTTTTACTCCTTGCATGACCTTTACCGTGCAGACCCTCTCTACACCAGTCCATAGTCCTGTATTCTTATTTATCCAGCTGCCAGAAAAAGCTTGATGCCAACTTTGTGTCACCTATAGATCTGTTCATACTGTAACTCAGCGTTGCTTAAAGAGACAACAACATAGTGCTGTGTTACCATGTGCTAACAATGGGAATTCCCAAGACAAGTCACTCCAAAATTTTGTTGTTAAAAAAGATGTATCTCTAGCATTAAGTATGTGGCAAATACATTATTACTATTCAGATGTTAAAGAACTAATTTATTACTTTAATTAGTTTGCAGTGTACTTTACATTTATTGTAATACATAGTATTGAAATACTGAACTGAAAAGAGGGACGTGTGCATTCTGTTCAGCAACTTAATAATTCACTTGGCAAAAGCTTCTCTAATAATACATGAACTGTGGAAGGGACTTGAAATGCCAGTTGTAATCAAAAACTTCCAGAACTGAATGCTGGCAGTGCTTGTGCTGCTGAAATGTGAGCAGCTTTCTGAAGCAGGCAGTGGGGAATCCAGTGTTCGGTGTATTTTCAATATTAGTTCAACTACTAGGATTTTTTTAATATTTAAACAGAACATTTGCTGTTGACACAGTAAACTCTACCCTTCTGATTTTTGCTTTCTGATAGGAATGAAAGAATGCAATCAAGAACACATTAGATTTTTCTGTGCCTTCTGTGGTCCCGGATTGCTGCCTTACCGAGTCACAATTATTGTTCAGGACTTTTTTTGTTCTTCATATCTGTACGCTATTACCTCTGGAGGAAGAACCTGATGAATACAGTGGGTTTTCTTGAAAAGCTTGCATTGTAGGAGTGCTGGAAATTCAGCATCAGGTAGTCACTTTTGAACAGCAGAATATCAAACGACTGGCAGTGCCTGCCAGGGAGGTGGCTCAGCTCCTGTGCTGCCCCTCGTCCTGCTGCCTGCTCCGCAGCGGGGCCCAGCGCTCGCCCGTGGCACTGGGCCCCCACAGCACCCTGTGGGGGAGACTCGCAGGGAAGGGTGGCTGGCAAGGCTTCCGTAGGAAGCACTCCACTTAAGAGAGTCTAGCTCACAATTTTTGAACCTATGGCAGTGTGGGAGGGGACTAGTTTGGGAATCTTCTCATTCTGGCCCCTTCCACCTCCCGTGGCCAGTCCTCCCAGGAGGAGGTCCCCGTTAGAGGCAGGCTGCCCCGCAAAGGACGTGGAGGCTGTGGGCATGGAGCTGCTCTCTAGCAGAGGTGTTTTAATGTTTGAACGTGGTGTGAAAAGTGACATATAGTGACATTTGAGTCAGCTGTTCAACTCCTAATTTCTGGTGTTTTTACATAATAAACCACTTTAATCTAGCTCAGCTCTGTTAGGAACATTTGATCCTATATGGCTTGAACTCTCCAGGTGGGGAAGGCACGGCATAGTGCCAGCCCTGCTGAGTCACAGCTGATAAATATTTTGCAAACAGTGCTTTTCTGGTTTTTACCAATGTTTCCATTTATTCCATTTATGAACATTTTTTAAAGGAAGTTGACTCCTCTTTTGCCTTAATGAGAAAGCATGGATTAGATAAACATGGGAGGGGCAGGGATAATGTAAATAACTTCATATGCTTCCTATAGAATAGATGAGTATTGTGGGAAAGCAGAAAACAATGAAAATTCCTTCTGTCATTCGTATTACCTGTTGTCTTGGCAGGCAATGGGCTCATGCATTCCAAAAACACCAAACTAGATAAAACTGGGAAGCAGGTTCTGCCCAGTGAGTAAAGAGCTGTGCTGAGTAGTGATTTAGGGCAGCGCAGAGAGGAGCAAGGTGTGCACTGAATTACTGGTGTGTCAGTTGGTCTGGGGAACCTCACTGCTAAGTTCCACACCTGATGCTTGGTAACACTCACTTCTTTGGATGAAACCTGTTGAAAATCTAGGTTGTGCCCCAGTATTGGCTTCTGGCTTGAATCAGAAGGTTTTAGCAGGAGAGCTCTGTGAAGGTCACTAGGGAAAGTGAGATTGAAAATTACTACCTGTCGTGAGATTGGTGTGTAACATCTGCCATGCAGACAGCTGCTCAGCCAAAGGAGTGGGTCAGGAGCCTGGAGATGGTCCTAGACTGGATTCATACCTGTATCTGCTCACTGCTTTGTTGTTGTTTGCTTTCCTTCAGTCTGTTGTTATCTTGACATTCTCTATTGGGCCAATTCTGTTCTCATTTCTAGTCAGTGGTTCCCTTAAGTATCAGTTAACTGCAACTTTTATTGAGACTGATTTAATGGACTCACCCTGATAAGTGTGGTTGCAATCAAACAACTAAAAATGACACCTGGTTAATAGGTAAATTAATATCTAGAGAAGACCAGTAAAGGATCAAGAGGATTCCCAGACTTGAGGGAAACTGAAGCTGCATCATGTGATGAGCTCACTTAGGCTGGCAGCTACCTCATTATGGGAGAGAGTCTGAAAGGAATGTGAAACAGGATGGAGGAAAACACAGGCTTAAAAAGCTTTTAGTTTATTTTTTTCTTTGGTTGCATACTTTGACTGTTACCTCATTTCAATTCAGAAAATCTCAGTGATGTTATTACAGAATTTTAAAGTACCTTCAAATGCCTCTGCAGTTTATTACTTATTACTCCAGTCTAACAAGACTTTGAGCAGATTTTGTTCATTTTTTGTTTTAGATTTTAAAGCTTCATGTATATCTTTTCGTGTCAATGTTTCAAAAGTGAGATGGAAATGATTGCTTCTGCCACATTCATTTTCAAAATATTCCTGTTGAAGTTTATTAATGTAGCAAGTGAAGGTTAACTGAAACAATGTAGCATTTTATTTTAGATTCCTAAAGTGCTAAAATGCTTGAGCAGACTGCATTATCCTTTTTGATTCTTGCTGAGCTAAGCAAGAGGTTTACACCCTGTCTAGTCCCAAATTTGTTGCCAGTGTCAGAACTACAGAAAACCCCAAAATAAAGGTCCCAACACATCTTACTCCTTATACTTGGCTGTTCCTTCCCTTCACTAGTCCTCTTCAGAACTTAGGAGAGATACTCCCTGTCAGCTGATAACATTTCTGTAAGGTTTTCCTGCCAACAAGGCAGGAAAGGAGCAGGTAAGAGGATCTAACACACTTTCTTGGGAGAGTCATCCGGACTCTCCTAAGTTCTTCCTCCAAAGGAAGCAGATGACATTTTACAGAGTAAAGAACTGAACGTGTATCTCCATGGCCTGGCTGAGAGGGCTCGAGGTGCTTCTGCTGTGATACGACAGTCTTCAGTCATCAGGTCGTTAAATAACAATTTGAACATACTGCTTGAATCCATTAATGCATTTAGGGTGACCCAAAGCATGACATTACAGGGGGGAAATCTACTAGTTAGCAAATATGTTTTACCCACTGCTTCTTTTAATCACCTGTTTTGAGGAGATTAAGGTAACTGATTCACGTGCAGGATATGTTCAAGTGGGACCAGTCATTTGGTTCTCTTTTCTGAAAAACTGAAATGCTCAGAGTAGTATATTGCAGTACTTATGTCTAAGGGTTCTTTATGTTAGTGTGTTGTTTCTAATTAATGGAAGATTGGGGGTGGGGGCAGAGCAGGTGTCCCCTGTGTCCCACAGGTGTCCCCTGTGTCCCACAGGTGCTTGGTGTGCCCCCCAGTTCTTACAGAAATGAATGTGCCTGGGAGGGGCAGGGCACAGGACTGGGGTTGGGCGAGGGGCTGCTTTTTTTCTTCTTAGGGATAGAAGGATAGTTTACCACTGCCAAAGAAGCCCTACCAAATTTTTCTTTCATTAACAATTTTTTAATTGCTATTGCTTACATGAGATTCTTTCAAGGGAATGTTTTCCAAGTTCTGAAGAGAAGGATGATGTGTAACTGGTGAAGATGGCAGTTTCCTAGCTTGTTTGTTTGTTTTTCTATGAAAGTAAGGAAGGAGATTTCAGAAGGTGAAATGAAGTTATGAACGTCTTCACTGAGAATTAGTTACAAAAATGGAAGAAAAGAAGTTAGAGCTTAATGTTGAGCTAAATCATAATTCTTAACTTTGGCGATGGAGTTGACACGAGTAAAAGTTGTATGTTATTCTGAGAGAAGAAACAGTGTAAATTAAGTTGTTTGAAGAACCCCAAAATGCGTTTGTTAAAACATGGAAAGACATCAGTTAATGCTCATAGGTATGGTAGCAAATGGCATTGAACTTTTCAAAGATAAGCTCAGGTTGCAGGACACAAAAGTAACTGTTGGCTTAGTCTGTGTACACATGGCATTTGTTACAGGCAGAGTATCTCTTTAACAAGCTGTCTTTGACTCATTTAATAGAGAGAGTGTTTCATTTTACAGCCACCATAAAGTTTCATGTTATTTTCATGTTATTATTTTGCCTACACTACCTGAAGAGTCACAGCAGTGTTTAGTCTATTGGGAGGCTTTACAAAGAACAAATTATAATGACTTAAGCAAAAAAGAAGGGCAAACCCTGCAGAGGTGCCACTTGCTGAGAGCCTCAGACCACAGGGAGCGGAGGAGTTCTGAACAAAAACCTCCCGTGAGCACGGAACACAGGAGTTAATGGTCTGTGCACAGAGCTAGTGAAATGCAGGAAAGGTGGGAGAAATACCAGTGAAGTATTTTAATATCTTGGTATTAAAGTACTTACTGCGGAACAGGAAAGCAGATGAAAAATGGCTGGAACGTTAGTTCCTTTGAGGAATAGTCCTCTTAGCACTCCACAAATCCACTGCAAAAAGAGCTGGCAGGCCAAGGAAGAGGAGACCTCGTTGGTCCCGTTCCAGGCCTCGTGGAGCAGACGAGTGTACGGCAGCTCCTGGTGACGCCGCGGTGACGCGGGGACCCTCGCTGGCCAAGAGCTGGCAGCCACTGCCAGTGCCAGCGGCGAGGACGGGGTGCACAGTGTGCCAGGGGTGTCTCAAGGATGGATTTTCAGCATGTTGAACACCATGATCCTGTCCCTGGCACTTTAAGGCGCGTGGCAGGCCCTGTGCCGAGGCGTGGTGGAGCTGGTCCTGCCCACACCTCTCCAGCCGTCTGCCTCTCATGGGAACTCTTCTGTCCCCCATGTGTCAGGTATCCAAGGCCATTACAGGCATTGGCAACTCCTGGGCAGGTGACGGGGATCCTGGGCGAATTTTGCACAGTTTGGAAGCTGACAAAAGGCGAAGTCTCTCTCGCTGGAGTCTGCTGATGTCCACAGGGTCCTGGTTGGGAGCCAGGTGCTGTTGCGGAGGTGCCGGAGGTGAGGGATGGGACTGGACTCTGGTCTGTTAGTGTTGCTCTCCATCCATTCATTGGTTCCCTGAGGAGTTCCCATGTTACTGAAAGTCTAAGTGCCAAATGGGAATTTAACATCTGATATTGCTGAGCTTGGTTTGGCAATTTTTACCTAAAATCTTTTCATATGTGACTTTTGTGTATTATGCTAGTCACAAACTGCACATTAACATATGGAAAGGTGGTGCTTGCTAAATTATTTATTTATTGCTGCTAGGATTGTAAATCTCAGTTTGTAAACGGATTACATAGGTTTCCTTCCCAGTCTGGGTTTGGCAGGGTCACAGTGCTAACGCAGGCCTGCTGCAGGACAGTCTTTTCAACCGTTTCTTCCAGGTCCTGCAGTGGAAAGCACAGCAGGAAGAGGCTGCTAAACTAGAAGCTGCTGCATCTGCTAGGAGGAAAGAAAAGGAAGATGAGAAAGAAAGACAATGGAAAGAACAGGAAATGATGCGTAGAGCTCAGGAGAAGGAGAAGGTATGAGAAACTTTTACACATTTTTGTACATGTTAACGTGTACTTAAAAATCTTTTTCACTCATCTCGTTACCTTGTGTTCTTGTGAAGTATGGTTAGTATGGAGATGAGCAAACAGTTAACTTCATTCTAGCTGTAAAGCTGCCTGCTCTTCCAGAACAGTTAGGTTGCTTCACTACATTTCTGAAAAACATCACAGCAAGTGTCTGTGGCTGTCTCCGTGCCACAGCAGATCAGCACCGGGGCACTGCTGGATTCCTGACTCTCCCAGATTGGTGCTTCTGGGCGGGGTGGGCAGGACCGCGAGCGCTCCGGGGCTGCGGTGCAGCGTGCTGCAATGCAGCAGAGGAGCCCTGCAGCAGAGG
>NW_008581051.1:0-48602 GCF_000691845.1 Merops nubicus | reverse complement strand
GACCCCCCCGGGGGTTCGGAGCGGCCCCGGGAGCGGCCCCCGCTCCGCTAGCTGTTGTCGGTAACCTTTGTGTGCTGCTTAGGGCGAGCGGCATCCCAGCCCTACGCCTTCGGTGCCTAACCCTTGTTTACCTTTGGTGGAGGTAAATACAACCTTCCTGATGCCACCTGAATGAGGCGGATCTCGGCAAAGAGCTCTAAGGACGTGTCGGCTGCCTGATTCCTCTTCCCACGGTGTTAACTCTCCTCAGGAGAATGTCACCACCGAGAGATGTGCAGCTTGGGCTGGGCTCTGTGCTGCCTGGCAAGCAGGCGTTTCTAATTCATTGCATTCAATTTCTTTGCTAATAAAAGAGATGAATTGCTGCTTTCAGGGTAGCCTGGGTGTTGGGGTGAGTTGCACACACTCTTCTCCCAAAGCAGTTGCCCCCAAAGTCCCAAATCATCATTCCAGGTATAAAAGACCATATCCCCCAACGTGCCAAATGGTTCTTACTGGTGCTTTTTGACAAAGGAGCATTTTCAATACCAAAATCTAGCCTGTTGTGAATTCAAAGTGCTGGACAGGATGAAATACATTAAAATTAATAGCAGATTCCACATGACAGAAGAGTCAGCAGTGAGCTTGGTATCAAACATTGGTCAGTATGATTCCCCAGTTCTTATTTCAGCTGAGACTGGTGCAATGTCCTGGGGCCCAGCAATTGGCAGAAGGCACAACTAAGGGGATTTTGGAAGAAAGGGCAGTAGTGCTAATTCCCCACATAGTAGCTATGCTTTTGTGGTTGTGAAAAACAGAAGGTTGTGGGGACGTGACAAATTATGTGTTTCATGAGACTAGTGGACGTGGCTGGAAAATGGCATTTAGGCATAACGTGCTTCTGTGAAATCACACTTGATTTTTTCCCCCCTCAGCTGCATCAGTTGGTTCAGTAAAAGATGTTGTGTTTTCTCATAAACAGCGCCTGGGTGCTGGTGGGAATCACATTCCCTCTGGGTGGAGAAAGTGGATGCTCCGGACTTCCCAAGAAGTGGGAAGTGACAAAGAGCTCTGGATACATGCTGAGCACCAGCTTTCCCCCCTGCACCTTGTGATGATCATTCAACCAGGGTCCCCTCCAGCTCAGCCCTGCTGCTAGAAGGGCAGCTAGCACTGACACATGCAAGCTTCTTATCCTGCATCCTTTCCCATCCACCTCCTGCCAGCACCTGGCTCAGCACCTTCCCCATGAATAGCATTGTTCAGGTAAGAAAAGAAAAGCAAACATCCTGGGTGTGGTTCTACAGGTCTCTGTGGCCTGTTAAACATACCTGTGGTTTCAGCCTCACACATTTGTCTTGAATTTCAAGGAAGTAACCTCTCCTACCATTAATGCTGCAAGGATGACAGCACCTCCTGCAGAATCAGAGCCAAATATAGATCTTTTCTTCCCCTCCTTCACCACTTGCTAGGGTGATTCAAAATGCCTTCTCTAAACTGAACACAGAAATTGGAGATGGCAAAAAACCCAGCCCTCAATTCCATGTGGTCTGCTTGTTCAGCACACAAAAGGCTGCTTTGTCCTGCACAAGTTTGAAATATCCCAATCGATAAAATGTTTATTGCTTCTCCAGGGGGATTATTCTCCAGCCTTATCACACATGTGTGGCACGTCTGCATGGGAGAACTGACCAGAATAGCTCTCTCAGCTCTGCCAATATAACTCCCTGGTGTTGACAGTGTATTCCAAAATAAAAGTGATTTATTCTCAAATAACCAGGTGGTTCTGTGATAGTTGTGCTGGTCAGTCTCCCTGGGCAGAACTTGTCTACAGCATAGCAATGGTTTTGACAAGTGCTTTGAATAAAGCCTTGCCTGGGAGTGGCAGGGAGACTCTGCTCTGAGGAGAAGGTGATTTAAAGTTGTAGGGGATCCAGAAATTTCAGAGTTAAGGGTGGTAATGAAGAGATTAGAATGCTAATTGAAGCTCTTGTGACAACGTAGCCTGGCCTCCTGCACAGCTCCAGCCTGAGGCTTCCCTAAATTAATTCCTGCTTGAATTAAAGCTGATATTTCAGGGAAAAAAAAAAAAAATCAATCATACTTAAAAATACTTCCAGGGATACAGAATTCAGTAGGACACCAGCAATATTATTCCTGGGGGAGGTTATTTCCCACTAAGTAATGCACAGTAAGATGTCAACCTCTGGACCTTGTTACAGCTATGCTGGTGGTTTTCTTTTTTTGCAAGAAAGTGCTTACAGACAGGTGAAATTACCTTTTAACCTAGTTATTTTTTGTGAAGATAAACACATGTAACTACCTTATAAAACATATTTAGTGTTCTAGAGTAGCAATTCACTTCCTTAAGCAGATGAGACCTAGATGTTTTCTTGCTCAGCTTCCTGGTTATATATTAACATGCGAGCACCTATTGTGAAGAGCCAGCACAGGATTATTTCTGGTTTAGGACTCTGCTGCTTCATGTTCCTTAAGTGCTTTCAGAATAAACCATTAGGTCTGTGGGTGGAAAACGAGCAGCTTTGACAGATTCCTTGTGCTGGGAAATCTGGCTGCCTCAGTAGTGTCCTTGTTCCTGTGTCCTGTGAGGAGCCTCGGCTCCTGCCTGCCAGCATGCACACACATATATGCACTCCTGCATCTTAATCTTCTCCTGTGTGAACAGAAAACCCTTTAAAATACAACAGGCAGTGCTCCTCTGAGGGAAGAGCTCTCCCCTTCTCCCTTAAATTATGTGACCTACTTGAAAGCAAGCAAATCAGCTGATAACCATCAGCCTGGCTGATAAAAGAGCAATAGGCTTTGGTGTGTAGGCCAAACCCAGTGGTGAGATGGCATAAATTGCATTTTCTGGCCACGCAAGAGAACTGGATGTACCAACCAGTGTGTTAGTGGGGGAACAGGCCCTTTTTAAGTCATAGAGATTAGCAAACGAAGGAGCAGAAGACACCACCAGTTTGGAATATTTCTGGGTCTTCAGGAAGACCCCTTTGGGGTCAGAAATAGGGCTCGTTCCACTCGTTTTCTTTAGTGAGCAAACATGAATGAGGGTGTGAGAATAAAGAAAGCTGAGACACAAATTCTCAGACATCACCTGTGTCCAGCACTGGTGTTTCCCATTACAACACAGCCTCTTTCCATCCTCTCCCTGGTCCATAGGAGTGGGCTGTGGCTCTCCATGGTGCAGGATAATCGATGTCTCTGCAGCTGCATCATGGAAAAACATGGAGCACTTGAAGAGTCCAGTGCAGAGGTGGCCTGGTGTTACTGCAAAATAGGAACAGATTTGGTCTGGGTGGGTTTATTAGCTGTGGTTTTGTGTGGGTTTTGCTGGCCCAGGCAGCTGCTGCAGAGATGCTTTGGTGCCTGCCCCACACTCTGTCCTCCAGCAGCTCAGTGGCACCAGCTGGAGGAGGACACTTGGATCCAGCTGCACCCAGCTCAGATGCCTTCCTCCACCCCAGAACATGGGAAACCCATACAGAGCCTGCTGGAGCTCAGCCCAGAAGGGGCTAACTCCCAGCTGGATCCAAACCAGCTTTGAAACTGCATCAAAACCAGCACTGCCTGGGCTCTTCTGCCTCTGTATGTCTAGTGCCAGGGCCTTGGAGCAGTCGTGCTGACTCAGCTCCTTGTGGAGGCAGCAGTAGGACCTCTGTGTGGGCTCTGTGCCATGCCAAAGCATCCCTGGGCTTTGGAGACCTGAGCTGTTAGTGGAAGCAGTTCAGGTGCCTCATCAGCTAATAAATTCAACCACATCTCAGACTGTGTCTGCATCTGGGGCATGCTTAATCCCCAGCCTGGAGGATCTGGCTACACGTAAATGAAGAACAAGGCAGAAGAAAGAGTTAATGAGGGTTTCTCCTGGCTGTCTTGTTCTTTCTTGTTTTCCTCAGAACTCCTGCCTTGGCTGGGGAAATGCCAGGGACCTGTTTGACCACGGGCAGAGACTAGAGCAGAAGGCAGCAGCAAGTTCCTTTCACCCTTAAGTTACAGGATCGTCGCCTGGCAAATCCCTGAGCTTGGATCCTTCCCCTGCCCTGCTCCCCTGGAGTGAAAGTCAACCTCTACCTGAAACAGTCACACCTGAACATCTGCACCAGTGGTGTTGAGGGAATGGAGCTGTATTTTAAGGTATGGTAGTGGCAGAAGTGACACTAGAGGGCAGGGCTGGCACACGCTTGGAGCTTTCCCAGGCGAGGCTGGCACAAGCCTGGGGAGGACTGGAGACCAGGTGGAAACAAGAACAGCATGAAATCAGACTTCAAAGAAACTGGTGTCAGCTTAGACATCACAGCACCACACAAACCAGCGTGGGTTATGTACAGACACCTCTGTCTGAGGTATTGCAACCTCCACTCTCCACCTTGTGCCCGTGGGCTGCAGCAGCCTCTGCTCCCCACCCACACCAGGAGCTGGCTGGGACCTGACCACCTGCACAGCAGAAACGACCCAAGAAGGCAGGTTGAAAACTGGCAGCCCATGACTGAGGTTTCTCCCTCCAGCTCTGCAGCAATGGGGATAACCTTGGGAGAAGGAGTCCCTGGGCCCATCTCAGGTGGCCCCTGGTTTGGAGGGATGGCTGGGGATAGCTCAGGAGCTGCCAAACTCTCTGCTTGGGGCTGGAGATGGCCTTGCTGCCATGGCCAGGGCAGGTGAGGGAGCAGCAGCCCCTCTCCCCAGGAGCAGGGTGGGCAGTGAGTGGGCTGTGATTTATGAGGCGAGCCCTTGGAAACTCTCTGAACCCAGTGCTTAAGTGCTTCTGAATGGCAGCATTAATTACTATTAAAACCACACATTTATATCTCTCTCACCTGCTTTAAATCCTGTGAAATTAGATTCCCTACCCATCCCTTCCAGCCTTGGTGGCAGCTCAGGGTGTTTTATAGGCCTATAAAGCCTGGCAGTACCTGCTGTCTACATGAGCTCTTATTTACGAGGCCTTTAAGAGGCTTCCTGGCTGCACCATCTGAGCCCTGTGATCGTTTTATTTCCATGCCCCTCGGAGGGATTGGTCCCCTCAGCTGCCTCCCTGGCCATTCCCACAGGGAGATCCTACCTGGGGTGGGAGTGAGACCGTGCCGGGGGGTCCCGATCGAACCCATTTCCACTAGTTGGCTCAGCCCCTCAGCTGCCTCCCTGGCCATTCCCCCAGGGAGATGCTACCTGGGGTGGGAGTGAGACCGTGGCGGGGGGTCCTGGTCAAATCCATTTCCACTAGTTGGCTCAACCTCTCTGGTTTTATGTAAAAAACAAATTCAGTGAGACAAGCACCTCGTGACAGGCTTGTGAATGTCTTCATTTGCTAGTCCTTTACAGCAGCATCACGCCAGGCATCTCCAAAAGTCACCCACCATCTCCCAGGGCTGGGAGGGTGCCACCTTAAATCCCCAGATTGACTGAGCACAGAGACAATAGTTTGTAGATATGTGAAATTACTTTTGTATAAGTCCTACATAAAAAACCAAGTATTATTTCCATGATTTAGCCTTTCTTTTTGGAGGGTAGATGCAAACTGTAGGTTTATATTAAAATAGCCAGCTTTTCCTTAAGGCACTGCAGCTGTTTTGCAGCTTTTCCTATATGGAATGCCTTAAAAGTGCACCTAAAAATATCTTGTGCCTTTGGACTGAGACATGACCCCCGTTTTGTTGAGGACCCTCTTGTCTCCACAACACAAAGGACAGGCTGGGGTGGAGGTAGGAGCTTAGTTCTTCACCAGGGCTTGCTGGCTCTGCACCCCCCAGCACTTCTGGGTCTTCAGAATTGGTGGAGACCAGATGCTGCTCTGGGGAATTGACCAAATTTGTGTGCCTGTGTCAGCCAGCCAGGAAGGAACTGACGGCTGTCTCTGCCTCCTGACTCCCAGGCTGAGCATGTTAATTTATAGATTGGATCTGTCACTCCTGATAAACGGTATCTTACTTCCCTAATACTGCCTTCAAATTGAGTTTTTAATGCTAGGTCAGGTGAAGAAACCAAAGGGTGACTCCACTTTGGCTTCCCTCTGGCTTCGTTCTCTGCGGTTGGCCTGAAGCTGACTTTTCAGGTGAGAGATGGATCTGGTGTGGCAAGCAAGTGCCCTTGCCTTGGTGGCCATGTGGGCAGAGCATTGACCCCAAACAAGGCTCTGAAGACCCCCTCCTGGCTCCTCCAACTGCTTGGTTTGCCCTGATGTGTTTTTGGGGAGGGCCAGCCAGGGTGACTCTGGGGGATGCCCCATCAGCATCTTCCCTCCCTCCCTTGCTCCACGCTGTGCCCTGGGGCAGGGCTGCCACCACAGCAGGACCCTTCCATCTGGCACCTGCTGTCCCCCCCTAGGCCATCCTGCCCCTTATGCCTCTCCACCCAAAGCACAGGTTATTTATGAGGAGGATCCAATCCTCTCTGCCAGAAGAGCCATTTCCTACAGCCTGGCAGAGCCCAGGGCACATGCTGGCAGCACTGGTGGGCTGCAAATGGTCCCCAGCGCTGTGTCACCTCCCTCCTGATGAAGATGGAGGGTCTAAAGCCTCTGTAGGACTTGCAAAAAAAAACCCCAACCCTTCACCCAGGAAGAGGGGGGGATGTTTGGAGCCATCCTTGGGGCAGCTGGAGGTGTAGGTCCCCCTGAGGCACGCTGAAAGGAGGTGTCCCAGCAGCCCGAGGCAGCAGGTCCTGGGCACTTGTGGCGTGGTGGGGTTCAGCTCTTTTAACACTTGGCAAAAGCAAAGCTTGGGTGAGGATCCTTCTCCAGCAGCAGAGAGGACTGTTTTCTGGAGCATAGCCAATGGCTTAGAGCTGTACATACCTGAGCAGCTTTGTTCCTCCTCCAGGGAGCTGACTAACAAAGTGAAGAGTTGGCCAAACAGCCAGGATTAACCATATCATTGGTCTAACCCTCCTGGGGTTACGGTGGCTAAAGGCACGAGCCTGAGACCTGTTTGGCTTGTTGTTATCAAGCTCAGACAGTTTTCTTGTCCCCTGAGAATGCAGTTGGCTGAAGCCACCTCTTTATGCCCTTTATGCACGAGTGTCACTGTAATAACACAAAATAAATCAGCCCAGTGAATACCTTCCACAGGTGATGAGAGAAGAGCCCAGTTGTGTCTCGTGGAGGCAGGAACCTTGTGCTCAGGGCTAAGTCTGAAACCTAATAAACCATCCTCCAAACTACACATCCTCTGCCCAACTTCTAGCAATCACAGCAGTCAGAATTTCCCTGCACAACAATCACAGGCGTGCGAGATGGCAAATCCTGCAGCACACTCGAAACTGGAAGTGAGGAGCTGGGAACAATAGACTGAATTTGAGCTTCCAATTAAAGAAACTCGGAGGAGAGCGCTGGGATTCGATTCAGCCTTAGTTCAATCCAAGCTTCCCCCTTTCAAAGTTGGTTTGGTTTTGGTTTTTTGGTTTTTTTTTTTTCCACCCAGATGCTGCAGACTCTCCCGTCGATCGCTGCAGTGCAAGCTGCAGGATAAACCTTGCTGGTGAATTTAGGTCAAGCTTGCCAGGGAATACACAGGGCCTTGGCTATCATTAAATGGATGTTGTTAGCATGAATACCACGCTGCAAACACAAGAGTGATTGCTTTGAAGCCAGCACCCAGCTCTGTTGCTCCTGAAGGACTTGTGAGCGATGGAGTGGGAACAGGAGCTGGCATGGAGCACAGGGGAACAAACATGCTCAGGAGCTCTGTCTCCCAAAACTAGTTTGATACCTTACCCTCCCTGAGATCTTGGTGCTGAGGATGCATTACTACAAGCAGAGAAGAAAATTACCTGGTCAGAGGAAGCCAGGGCAGAGTGGAGACGGATGGCAGAGCCCTCTCCAGCCTCCTCCTCCTCTGCCATTCCAGCTGGCTGCACAGGAGCATTACCACCACAATTATATTTGTACTTTTTAACCTCTGGCTCCTGTAAACACAATGCCAAACTCTCTCCCTCCTGAATATTAACAACAGGACTGCAGGACCCACGGGAGCCTGGCACCCAGGAACCAGCAAGGGGAAACGGGGCGAGGAGCCCTGACCTCCAAAACAGCTGGGAGGAGAGGGCTGCCTGCAGCCAGGAGCTGCTGCTGGGCATCCAGCTGTGAGCCTGGGAGAGTCGAGGGGGAGAAGAGAGCCCGAGGCTGAGAAGGCAGCTCAGGCCAGCCCCGGGGCCAGGAAGGTGGCTCACCACTCCTGCTGAGGTGCAACCAAGGCGATCCCTTTCGTCACGCTCCGATCATCCACAATGCAGAGTCCAAGCAGCAAGAGGGCTCTTGGCAGTGCTCCAATACACAGGGCAGCTTGTACCCTGCAAATTATCCCATGGATTAAGGCAGTGAAGGGCCTGTTTATGCCTCACAGAGGAGCTGTTGGCTGCTGTAACATAGCCCAGGAGCTGCAGGGCTCCTCGGAGCAGCCTGTAGTCTGGTGATGGCAGAGATGTTTCTTGGGGTGCTTCATTCTTGCTTCCCCATTCTGTGTGGGTTAGCACAGGGTCCTTAGAATCAGAACCAAGAAGGTGTTTTTGTTTTAAAAAAAAATACACCTGTCCTTTCTGATTAAAAAGTTCCCCCTCTTCAGCAGGCACCCCTTCCTTCCTTCCACTCACTCTTCACAAAGACCCTTCCCAGCACCTGACTAGACACATTCCCCAGCACGGGGGTCCCCAGGGCTCATTTGGAGACCTTTAAGGTGGTCTGTTGTGCAGCCCTGCTGTATGCAGCTGGCTCATCCAGTCCTTTAACCTGCACCTTTTAGGTCGTGCAGAATCTTTCCCTCATGCACTCCAAGCTTTGTGACTTCCCTGTTTTAGTTTTCCTCTTAGCCAGTTACGCCGGGTGGGGCCAAACTGTCCTGCACCAGTTGCCAACAATACTGGGTTTGTTGCAGACAATTAGGCAAAGAAGCCACTCAAAGGATTCTCCAGGTAAGCTTACATCTCATAATCCATCAGGAAAGCAGGAGACTGGAGCATCACAGGGTTATTGAGCCAGGCACTGGCGAGTGGAAGTGTGTGACTACAGAGCCCATGGGCTTGGGGAAGCTCCTGTTCTCCAGCATCCCAGCAGGATTACACTTACTCTACAGCAGGATCATTTGAGCATAGAGTTTGTTAGTCTTCAGGCTTTGAGCAGCAGCCTTAAAATAAGGCACAGAAGTCCAAATCTCTGTGGAGAAGGGGCTGGGCTGGGGCTGGGGGAGCAGAGTGGTCCCCTGGAAATGCAGAACCAGGCAATGTAGGGTAGTTGATCCCCTTTCCAGCTGGTTGATCATCTCTCAGGGTGTAGTCTGGTAGAAAAACAGTGACAGTTGCAGGGCCAGAGCTCTGGCAACTACTATGGTCCCTGCTTTTAATTGCAAGCTCTTTTTTTGAAGTGAAGGATGCCCACAGATTAAATTATATCAGCTAAAAATCAGCGTGTCTGAAGATATCCAGGGTGCACAGGCCATCTGGAATGAGTCTTTTAATCTCTTTTATTGAAAAAACAGTTATAGATTTGGAGCCCACCTGGTTTTCCATGGCCTCAAGAAGCTCCTCCAGCCAAGCCCTATGAGAAAGAAGAATTTTGGACCATCCTTGCAGAGATCCTGCAGCACCAGAGCATGCACTGGTCAAAGGAGGTTCAGCATCATAGAGGATGATCCAGAGTGCATTGCCTAAAACCTCCCATCCTTGGGAGGTGTGGAGCTGACGAGCTCTTAATTTTTTTTGATATTGTGGGGTTGTCCTCTCTTTGGTCGGGAAAGCAAGCCAGAACAAGAGCACAGGAGTTTCTTTGCCCTTCAGCTCCCACCAGGCTGTTTCTTCCCTGCTCTCTTTGCTGGACTTGGCCAAATTATGGAACAAAGGCCCAGCTAGCCAAAAAGAAAAACCCAAACAATTGTTGGGGAGGAGGGAGGCACAATGCAGCATCTGGGCTGCAAAATTCTGCCCCCCTCACTCTTTCTGCCTCACAGGGCTGGCCCCATTCTCTCCTAGGATGGCCCAACCTCTTGCTTTATCTCCCAAGGCACCTGAGGCAACTCAGCTCCCAGAAGTCTCCACCTCTTTGGAAACTTCTTTTATTTTTTTTTTTTAAAGTCATTTTTGTAGCGAGGCCTTTGAAGATGCTTGTTACCATGGAAACATGCTTTAAAGAGTGTCTCTTCCTTTCCCTCTGTCTTGAGACCTTCTGTTGCCATAACAGCCACATCCGACTCCTCCCTTCTCCCTGCTGGCTGCCCCACTACAGGATGCAGCAGGATTTTGCCTTTGGGGTCCCTGAGCCCCATATGGTCAAGGTCTAGATGTTGGTGTCCCACCTCCTGCCCATGTGTGCTGGGTGTGGAAGAGGCAGCTCAGTAGGAGAGCATCTCTGGGCTGTGCTGCTGCCTGTAGAGGGTTTACAGGGGTAGAGGGTCCCCAGAGAGGGCAGGGTCCCCTATCTGGGTGGCACCTTTCCCTTGGTGCAGGTAGGTGGGACACGCTCCCTCCACGACCACCCTCATCCAGGGCATCCTGCCACGTGGCACACAGCAGGGAGGGTGGCACAGGCAGGTTGCTGGCTGCTGCCCACCCTCTGGGCACTCTGTGACAGCCCTGCTCCTCTCATTGTCACTGCAGGCAAACCACAGCCACTAACCTATTTCTTTCTGATTTATTTTGCAGCTCCTGTGGCCGCAGCTCCTGGTTCCTCTGCAGCAGCTCAGCAGCCCTGGACTACCCTGTGAATCCTGCCAGGGCAGGAGCAGCTCTTTGGGCTGGCAAGACCAAGTTTACAGTGCCTCTGCTCTAGCAGTTTGGCTGGATGGCTCAAGGCAGGATCTGTGGGTCACAGGGAGGAGGCAGAGGTGACAAAAAGCAGGACCTGGATCACATCTGCTCTGCTCCTCCATCACGCTGTGCCTTCAGCCAGCCAGATCTGAGGCCTTCCCCCAGCTCTGGGGCAGCCAAATTTCTGCCTTGACAGCCCTGGGCTCCCCACTCAGCTCTGTTAGCAGCCCTCACCCCTGGCCTTCATCACCCTCCTCTTCTCCCACTCTCACGTGTCACCTGAGCAACATTTTCCCGTTGTGCCAATGAGTCGTGTGGGGACAGGGTCTTGCAAATTCCCCCCACCAAGGGCCTTCAGTACCTCCAGGCATGATTCTAGCATAGCTGGGAGGAGAAGGGGTGAAAAGGGGGAGCAGCAGCTTCCCCTCCACACTCTCTGCTGGGCATGGCAGGTGGGGGTGTGGGGGGGGGGGGGGGAAAGGCAAGTTGCCCTCCAGGCCCTTGCCTGGAGCATCACTGTGGTGAAATGGGCTGTCCCCCCTGCTCCCCTGGGCTTGCTGCTTCCCCACTGGCTGCTGCAGAGCCAAGACTGATGGAGAGCACACTGCTGGCTGCCATCATCTCAATTAATACAGCCCTGCTTGCTTTAGCAATTACCTGCCTGTGGTTTGCAGCCCACGTCCAGCTGGAGATCTCCTGCCAGCATTTCCAGCTGATGAGCAGAAGTGGGGAGCAGAGATGGAGGACACCTTCTTCTAGCCTTGCCTGGGTACTCTGAGGACTGCATGCCTCTCTGTGTGCCTGGGACAGGCACCTGGGACTAGGACAACAACCAGCTGGCTACCAGAGAGCTTGAGGCCAGTACTCTGGCTATAATGGCTCCAAGGAGCAAAGTCACCCTGGCCAGACAAGGTTGGCATGGCCCTTGGCACAGGCAGGGCTTCTGCAGCTCTGTCTTATGCTCTCCATCAGAAGAGGATGTCCTCCACAGCCTCCCAATCCTGTCTGGTGGGCAACAGCACTAGCCAGCCACCAGGATCAACCAAGCACCCTCAGAAAGGGGCAGAGAGGCCACACTGGCTTCTTGGGCACTGGAACCACAATCTTAAACCTTCCAGAGGCACCAGCCTTAAAAGAAGAGAGAAAAATCATTTTCTCCTGAATCAGGGCAAAAAGGGTTAGGAGATTGCTGGTTTTTTCTTTTTTCTCAAATGTGATTTTTAAGTCAGAAGAGAAAGTGCTCTTTTTATTTACTTGCTGCTTTCTGAGCTTTTAGAGTGCACCAGGGTCAGTTTTTCAAAGTGTTCCTCCAAGCAGTGAGGGATAGAAGCTTATCTGAAAGTGAAGTGAGGTGGGAGAGAGAGAAAAGCAAGAGAAGCATCTCCTGCTATGTGGAGCTGGGTGTGCAGAACCAACAACAAGTCCTGAGAAAGGCAGAGCACTCGAGGTAGCATCAGGAGACCTCAGCTCTGGCCAGATCCACCCTTCTCAGCTCTCCAGTTTGCTGTGAGCCTTAGGACGTTGTTCCAAAACCTTCATATTTTCCCAAATATCTCCTACTACATTCCTTCCACACCTTGGATTGCCCTGCACAGCCATGTGTGGGCTGCAGCATGCCCAGCCCAGCCCCAAAACCCTTCCTCACCTGGAGCTGGGCTCTCCCATAGCCCTTCTTCAACTGAAGGAGTCACAAAAATAGAGTCACAGGGACAAACATTATTCCAGAAGAGGGGAAAACCATTGACAGCCTTCTCCAGAGAGCAGCAGCAGCAGCAGCAGAGATTGAAATGGCTACTATGCAATTTCCTCAAGATGTTGAGAACTGTTACCAGGCTTTGCTTCTAAACTAATTAGAGCTCTTTACATGCCATTAGTATTTCTCACCACACTGAACTCGAGCAGGGTTTGCCTTTGGCTGTGCAGGCATGAGGGGTGTGTGTACCTACCTGTGTGCATCGAGCCAAAAAAAACCCCTCTGCTGCTAAAAATCAGAGCTCCTTGTTGCTCCCCTTGTCGTATGATTTCACTGCTGATCATGCCATGCTCCCTACAGCCCTCTCCTGGCCCACTGGGGAGTGGAGAAGCTCCACACCTGGTGAGCTCCCAGCCACCAGAAAACCAGTTTACACAAGCATCTATGTTCTCAACATCCAACCCTTGTGCCTCATCCCTTCCTCTTCCCATACCCAGAAGCTAGAAATGGAAGTGCCAGCTTCCTCCATCTCAGAGAGGTTGATGCTTACCACTGCCTCTGCTGTATGAAGTAGTCCCAAACATTTGGGGCTGCAGAGGAACAGCAAGCAGGGGTCCAACCATGAGGCAGCACAGCTCAAGCTGGGACTCAGGTGCTGCAGAAAGAGCATTTCCAGCTGGGCTGTGGAATGCACGAGGCTGCAGCACCAACTGCACCAGAGCTAGCTGGGACTCCGAAGAGGTTCATCTCCTGCTCTGTTCTCCACATCTTTCCTGCCAAGGGTTTTCTTGGCTGGGTCTTGGTGCCACTGCTGCAGGAACAGAGCTCCCCAGGGTGGGGAGAGGGGCTGGTGCTGCTGCTTGTGCCTGGCCACCCCCTCTGGGCTGGCTGCCGAGCGTTTGGCTGTGTCTGACAGCCCAGTGCTGGCACCAGATGGATGTCCTTTTTGTTCCTGATAAGGATCTGGAGTCTCCTCTGGGTTCCAGCAGCAATTCTTTTATCCATCCTGACTGTGGCATCCACGCTGCCGGAATCCCCGGGGACGCATCAATCGTGGGGCTGCTGCTATGGGAGGAGATGATGGAAAAGCTACAGGAGCAGCTGTCATCTCTCCCTGCTTGTGTTTTGTTCTCAGCCTATCAGCAGGATGTTTGCCACCAGACACCTATCAATCTGCCACCAGCCTTTGCCTGGGTGCCTTCCTGGTGCCTCCTGCCCTGCCTGGGAGCTGCCTAGCCTGCTGCAAGGCTCCATCCCAAAGCCCAGGGAGCAGACAGGAGATGTGGAGGAGAAGGGCACCGGTGTTGGGCAGCTGGCACATCCATCTCAGCTCCCTGGCCAAGCAGGAGCAGAGGGACACAGGAGCTGGAGTGCCCAGGGATGGCAGTCCCTGAGCAGAGCGGGCTGTGGGGTCTGTGATGCCTGCTCCCAATCCCTCCTGCACGCTGCTGCTGGTGTTACCTGCCTGCAGGCCAGCAAAGGGAGCAGCAACCACGGCCTGGGCACTCAGCATTTAGCTCAGGAGTGGCTAAAGACAAAATAAAGACAGGCACCAAGCCCCATTCGATGCCACTCTCCATCCATCACTGAGCTCACAGCCCTCTCTTACCTCCTTACTTAAAACCCTCAGGGCAAGGCGACCCATCTGCCCCACTCCTGCCTTCTACAGGAGCCAGCACCCCAACCAAGCACCTGCAGAAACCCAAATCCTCCCTCCCAGGTGGCCAGGGAAAGCCAGTGTCCCCCTGCTGCTCCCTGAGGAGGACACACTGCCTGTCCCACAGCCAGCAGGCACTCAGCAGCCAGGACCAGCACTGCTGTCCTGGCCCACCAGTGCCTTCCCCTCCAGGTTGGATTGCCTTCTTCCCTCCCTTCCCGCTCTCCCTCCCTCCCCTCAACCTCTCTTGCTCACCTTGCCATCCGTGCCCTTCACCAGTTGTGCCCAAACCCAGGCCCCAGGCCCACCCTACTGCTCTGCCAGCAGGTCTGAGCAGATGCCCTGTTGCCTTCTGCAAGGCTGGAAGCACCTGACACCATAAACGTTTACATGCAGCCATCTGTGGAGTTTTTGGGGGTTTTTTTTTGGTGGTATCTTCACATCTGTTTGTTGCTGGTGTGGCTGACAAGTGTGACTGTGCCGTGGGGCTGTTGGCACCACTGCAGAGCAGCTGGGAGTGTGTTGTAACCCCAGCTGGATGACCTTGCTCCTTCAGATGGAGCTGCAGCAGCTCCTGGTTTTGTTCCAGAGGGTGTCCCAGTGTTTGGGCTGTCAGGTGCCAGCTGGCACATCTCCTAGGGCACCAACTCCTTCACTCCTGCTTTGGTTGGGGTGTCTTCAGGCAGAGAGGGAACATCCCAGACACCAGCTGCCAGAGCAGACTCTTCTTAAAGACATGTTGTTTCTTTCTCTTTGGGTTTGGGTTGGGTTTTAAGCCTCATTTAACTCAGCTAAGTGACATATGCTGCTTTTCATGAAAAACTGCTGGTTTATGCTGCCCTTGGGCTGGGATTACAGGCTGGCACCATGGCCCCCAGCTTTTCTCCTGCAGGCTGAAGCACCTTCTGCCAAAGCCAAGAGCTGATGGCCCTGCTAGGTACCACACACTGGAAGGCCTCTCCTGGCTGCTCAGGAGGGATCACTGTCCCAGTGTAGCAGGCTCTTGGGCTGCCCAGAGTCCATCTCCACATTAACCCAGCTCCTCAGTGAAGCTTTTCCATCCAAACCTGGGTTGCAGTGGTGCTAATTAAACGAACACATCTCAATTCTGTTGAAAATCTACATGTAAATCCTTGTGAGGCTTCACAGCAGGCTGCATTCTAGCAGCCAACCCTGCAGTCTCCTGTGCAATCCAAGACTGCCTCTTCATCTGGGGTGGAAAAACCCCCAGCTACGAGGTAAAGGCTGAACCCTGCCTGTCAGGCTCCAGTTTTAATGCCCAGGGACTCCAGAAAAGCACCTGGTTTTTGCACTGCACAGCCTGTGCCCTCCAGTCTCTGCATCTCTTAGGCTTATTTGCTTTCCTGTCTTCTCTGATGAATGAGCAGAAAGGAGAGAGAGAGAGGGGGAAGTTTTTTTTTTACACCTGTTTATAGACTCAAAGTATTAGAAATAGAAAGGTTGCCTGCCTTTTTTTTTGGGGAAGATAAACTTCTTGAAAGTCAGCCTTTGTACATGTTGAGCACTGCTCTTGAAGCTTCCTCCCACTGCTACAGGGATGCAAGCTGCACTCGTGCTCTATCCAAGGCAATATAACATGGCTCAGATGCTATGGGGGGGTGTTATTAACCATACCAATGACTTTTGCATCTTGGGGGAGGACAAAAAATAGAGTGAAAAACAATTCCCTTCAAGTTCCTGCCTCAGAAGATGAATTTGCAAATGGGTCTGATCACAGAGCTCTTTGGAGAACTGCCACTTGGGGTTACCCCCCCTTCCTCTCCCCACTGTGGCTGCTCCAGGCATCCCCTGTGGTGGGGATCTGCATGGTTCCTGGAGAGATGGACCAGCACAGGGCACAAAGGGAGTGGGTACATTCACCTCACCTCCCACCCGTGGGGCACAGGGACCATGTGTAAGCCTGTAACGAAGCTTTGCCTTGGTTTCTGCAACAGGATTAGCCTGGTTAAGTCCCAGTTAAATGCAATTTAATTGCAGTTAAACCCTGAGGTCATGCAAACTGGAAAGGGAGCCCCGTTTGTAGCTGCTGAAGCCATCTGAGACAGTGACATTGCAGCTTTGCCAAGTGAGTGTGTCCTGCTCTGAGCCCTATCCTACTCCTAGGAGGATGTTTTGGTGTGTCCCAGCCATGCCACAGGCTCTCTGGGCTATCTGGGAGCTCACGTGTGTCCCTGCTCCTCAAATCCCTCCTTGCCAACACCTCCTGAAGCTCTTTGGAGTGAAACAACCTGCAGGGCTGCAGCAAGCCAGAGATCCATCTGCTATAAGCTCAGGTGGGGCAGAGCACCAAAGAGCATCCACCAACTCCTGCAGGTTGCCTTCAGACATCCACACTCCCATAAATTCCTCTGTGGCCTCCTGGGCTTGGCCAGCAGCACACTGTGGAGATTTCCTTGGGTGTCTGTCTAATTAGCCATCAAATTGCACAGGCAGCCAAGAAGGTGGGATGGGAACTGGGTAAGGTGGGTGGGCTCCATCCCTGGCACCCTCGTCCCCCTTCCCTCCTCTGTCTCACATCCACCTTGCTCCTTTGCATCTCTGCCTTGTAGCACAGCTAAGCAGCTTAGCATCTTGCCACAATCCGTGCTCTGGAGCAATTAGTCAGTGCAAATGGGGATATTAATTGCCCCTGTGATTTATTGAGCCTGGGCAGTGTAATTAAACTTCATTCTCAGACACAATCAATGAGCCAGGGAGAAACATCACCTGATTGGTATGACTGAAGGACCTGCTGCAGCTGGGAGGGCTCACACCTCATCTCTGTCCCTCAGCCCCCCCTGAGCAGTATCTACCCTCCCAGGGGGGTGCTGCTGTGGACCCCCATCAGTGCTGTGCTGTGGGCTGAGCCCTGGACTCCAACAGCCTCCTCCACTTCCATCCTTTCCCTGCTTCTCCTCTTCCAGAGCAACTGCTGTCGAGGCACTTGGGCTGTGGGTCCCCAACCCTACCACCTCACTCCCCTGCCCCTCATGTTTCCTGTGCACTGGTAAAGTCAGGCTGCAGGCTTGGGGTTTCCAGCCTCCCTCCACCCCATGGTGGCTTGGAAAGCTACCTGCCACAAGCCATCTCTCAGCCACGTGTGCTGGCTGGCAACCACATGCTGGCTGACAGCAGCTTTGGAGCAACCACCTGCAACGTGGCAGGTTGCTTGGGCAAACATTTTGAAGCTTGAAACCACTTGGTCCCCACCCCTGTGCCAGAGCAGGACCCTCCTGAGGAGCAAGACTCCCAGCATTAGCACCAGTGAGGGTCACTCCTGCGTTGCCCCGTGGCCACGTTGCCTGTTGCAGGGGCATGGATTCACCTCTGGCACGTTCTTTCTGTGCACAGCCTATAAAAACAAAGGCAAACCAGAGGAGGGAAGTGCCAGGATGGCATTTGAGGAGCTGCTGGGTTCATGCCACCCCTCCAGCTGTGGCTGGTTGGGCCACTGAGCAGCAGCCCTGGCGATGGTCCCTCACTGCTGCTCTGCACCATGCTCACAGCAATCACAGGCTGGGATGGGACTGATTAACCACCCAGAAGCTGTGCTCTCCTTTTTTCTCTCTCCTCCTCCCATCGCCACTTACTTCTCCCTCCTCGTGCTGCAAGGAGTTTTGTCTCTTGCCAAATCCTCCGTCTGTGTTGGGGGATTGGGGTGAGCCAGGCGTAAAATGAAAATAAATCACTAATTCCTCCTAATAATGCCTGATTTCCTGATTTGATATCCCACATTAATTCTAATTACTCACCCAAAGTCAGGGCATTAATCAACGTGTTAAAACTTCTCCTTGCTTAGCAACACTGATGCGTGAGGCATCTGGCACGGCCGGGGCGCTGGGGATTGCTGTCACACCAGCCCCATCTGCAGCACTGCTGGAAGGGGGGAGAGGAGAGGCCACTCCTGGCTGGGGGAACAAGGCTCTTGCAGCAGTTTTGGGGTGCAGAGGGGCGGTGGCAGGCACTCAGCACCCTGCTTTTCTCCTTGTGAATGCAAGGACCACCTTTGCTCGTGCCACACTGGCAGCATCCGTGGTGGGAGGGCATCAGCAGCACAGCTCCAGCCTCTGGGGCTTTCTCTGTTACATGGAAACACCCTGCTAAATAATCTCTCCTCCACAGAAGTGCTGTAGATGGATGATCCACTCATCTCATAGTTTCTATTAAAAAAAAAACCCCAGTAGACTATGTGAAACACCCCTCTGTGGAGAGAGGTGGGGAGGGAACAAGTGGGACTCACACCTGCCACGATCCCTGATCTGCTGCCATCCTCATCTTCATGAGCAAACCCCTTCCAGGCAGGAAGGATGAATTGATTTCAAGTTGTTCTAAATCTGTAAACAGGAAGCCTTTAAATAATCCACTCTAATCTTGTTTCACACTGGAGCTACTTCACTGTTTTCCTCAAGCAAGCTGACTGGTGCTGGTCAGCAAAACCCAGGACTTGTTTTTTTGCCAGCTTCTCTTGGACTTAAACCAGCTTATTAGAGCTTTTATGTAATTAACATTTATTCGGATATTTTTTTTTCCCCACTCTGTGTTAGAAGGCTTAATACTGCATTTATTCACTAGCTGATTATTTCTTTTAAATTCATCAGTTGAATGAGCTTTAATTTGGATGGTAATTAACTGAAACATGCAAACTCAGAATCCACGCTTGGTTTTATGATCATGCCTTACCTGTCCTAGATACAAGACAAAAAAAGGTCTCTCAAAGATACTTTTGTATTTAAAAGCCATACAATTTATTAAAGGCAGCCTTAGAGTTAGTTAATGACTTTGACTCTGTGGCTCTGAGCTCCTTGAGGATTTTCAATGGTATAGATTTCAACCTTCCAGATGTCACGGCTAGGACAAGGGTGGAACATAAACCTCTCTGCTTTTGGGGGTTTGCAGCTTCTCAAATACAACCCAGCTCATCCTTGAGCTGGAGACAGTCCTCCTGCTGCACTTACAGAGCCCACTGCTGTTGCCAAACTCTGGCTTTGTATTTCATTCCAGGTTTTGGGTGCCTCCTGAGCTGCTGTCTTAGCATTAACTTTTGAGCAACAAACGTGCATTTTTTTGTGAGTACTTCCATTTACGTGGGGTTTATTAACCTATGGTAATTTTATGCCTCAACTTGGAGTTTCAAATCAAGAGAGTTAATTTTTAGGAGCAAGGCAGACCTAAAATACTCTCAATTAGCAGTAATATTTAAATACATCCTGCTCCTACAGCTCAGGCAACAGCAGCCATGTGAGCTCAAGGAAGAAGCAGAGTCCTCCCACGCTCAAACCTAAAACTGGGTTGTGGTTTGATGGCATCAAACTACACTTGCTTCTGTCCACCAGCATGGGCTGTGACCCAGTGGTTGTCCTTCCAGGGGTGACAACCCCTGACCCACTGACCAAGCCCTCTGAAATTTTCCCTTAAAGAGAAATCAAACAATTACAGCGAGGAGAGAAACTGAAAAAACTGTGATTTGAGATGGTCCTGGCATCCCAGGGACCACGACACAGCCCTTGGCTTGATGGTGCCAGGTTTATAGTGACAGGCAACTGGTTTTGAGCTAATAGCCTGCCCTGGCACCTTCAGTGTGCATGGCTTATATCTGGGTGGAAATCATGGTGTTGCCCTCTCGTTTCCCTCCTCTACAAGCTGCAGGTTGGTGCTTTATCACCAAACGTTGATGGATCCCTAGAGTGCTGTGTGCTGTTTCTAAGTGCAACTAAGAAAAGTGAGCCCCTCAGCAGCAGCCTTACACTCACTCTACAGAAATCTGTGGCTCCACGGGGATATTTTTCAGAGGTATCCAACTGGGGAAGCGTGCAAAGCTCAGACCAAGATGGATGCGTCCACCTGGGAGAGTTTTACAGCCTCAGTATTCAAATTCCCTTCTCTCCCCTGGGTGGCACACAATTAATTACACTTCAGCAATGCTAGCATCACCCCAGAGAAGCTGAATTGCCATCAGCCAGCCTGGCTGGACAAATTCATGCCCTGGAGCCCCTCTACAGAAGGAGGGATCACATTCAGTCCCATCAGCCAAGGAGGAGTTGAAGCCTTTGGCTGTGCCCCCATCCAGGCAGCAACACATCAGCACCAGCAGGAACTTCATTAATGTGCACGGCCTCCCCCTGCCATCTCCAGGTCTCCTTGTGCCACTAAATCATCTGGTTTGGAACAAATTCACTGGGAAGAACTATAGCAAGTCAAGCAGAGGTCTCGGGCACGGGGAACAACGGCCCATAAAGCAAACATGCAGCAGTGTGCTCAGCTGCTGAGGATGCTGCCAGCACATGGGCTCACAAAGATTAATAAGCACTGAGCAACCAGGAGTAGGGAGGGAAGCTCGCAAGGTTCCTCTCATTAGCTCATTGTTCCAGATAAATTAATGCCTCACAAGTTTCACCCAGCCCTTGCTGGGTCTGCTCTTAGATGGCACCAGGGATAAGGGGAGAGTTGAGTGCATGCGTATGTGAGGAAGGGCTTAAAAGCCTCTTTAGACCCTCTATGGGGGAGATGTGGGAAGAGATCCACTCCCAAAATGCTGGGATCAAGTGCAGAGAGGCAAGAGGGGAAGTGGGATGCTCTGGCAGCATCCTTGGTCAATCCCTTCTCTCTCATGCAGGGATGGAGAGGGGGAATCTGGGTGCCCCAAGCTGCCAGAGGAAATCATGAATGAGTTCAAAATGAACATGCTTTGGGCAGAAGAAAGGGAGCTTGGAGGAGAACATGCACATGGGAGCAGGGAAAAAGTATGGGAAATATGGGTAGTAGCAGCTGACATGGTCCCTTAATCTACCATGAGACTTTTTGAGGGCCCATTATCAGTGGCACCATATCTGCAGCCAGCTCCAGGGGAAGGCAAGGTCCTTGCTGAGATGTCCCACCTGGACAGCAGCAGCCTAACTGAAGATCCTGTGTCCCACTGGTGCTGAGGGACCTGCCAGAGGAGCATGGACACAGCATGCCTGGAGGGCTTGAGCAGAGCTCTGATTTCAGGGTGCTTTTATTGGGACAAAGCAAGGCAAAGCAGGACTGGGAGGAAGCAGGCTCCTGCAGAAGGCTCTGGAATGTTTGGTGGGGCAGCAGATCAGCGTTGAGCCAAGCAGGAGGGGAGGATTACTGCTGCAAAGGACACTGTGTACCAAGGATATATTTATACTAATGATCACAGGCCAAACCAAATCATTGACCATTTAACCCAAGGCAGCACGGGGCCAGATCCTGCTCCAGGCTCAGCTGCTTGGCAGGTACTGTCTGGGGCTAATGTGGGTGTTGATCCAACTCATCTGAAGCATCCTCACATCTGAGCAGTTCAATCCCTGTGGCAGCCTCAATGGATAGTGCTCCAGGGCAGGAGCAGGAACCTGGGAAGCTCCAAAAGAGGTGGGTCCTGAGCCAAGGGAGCTGGGGCAGCAGGGCAAAGCACGAGAGCTCAGCTCAGGAGCCTGCAGCCTGGGGAGAAACCCCATGAGTGACTTCACACAGCATCACAGGTTGGGAGTGCAGAAAAGCCAACAGCTCACCTGCACTGGTGGAAGGAGGAAATCAGCTCATGTCCCATCAGCTTACTGGCCAGAGAGGCAAGGCAACTGGTCAGAGGCTTGAAACCAAGCAGCTCCTTTGGCCCCATCCTGCTGTCTGTTGGTACAGAGCTCCCCCCTGGGCTCCCTGGGATGTCCTAGCCCCCTACAGCCCCTCTGTTCACCTCCTGTTTGCTATCACTCACCTCCAGCCACTTGGACTTTGCTCTCCAGAACCTGGCAACCAGCCTCTGATTGCCTCTTCCTGCAGGTCAGAGAGGGCCAGCCCTACAAAAAAAGCTGTGAGCAGATGTTCTCCCTTATTGTCCTCTCTGATGTTTCTTCCCTGCCTCCTCTCCCCCACCTTCTCCTCCTCTTTTATTCTTTGACTTAAGAGCTGAAATGAAAACACCTCCTTCTCCAACAGCCCCTGACAACAGCAGGAGGGAAACCAGCTCCCTTCTATTGATTTGCAAGAAAAAAAAAAGGAAGGAAATACAGAGAAATGTCTTGATAGCACTGTATCAAAAAGCTGATGCTGTGCTGTGCTCAGATGTCTCAGGAGACTGGATCTCAGCTCCTCTGACTGTTTGAAGACTCACTGAGTCTCCAGGGATCTTGACAGCTCCAAAGCTTCCACGGCGATGTGAGAAAAATCAGACACATCCACTGCTGGCAAAGAGAAAATCCTCTGTAGAAATCAAAGGAGGCAGCACAGAAATGGTATAAATTCAGTGTGGCCAAGGAGCCAGAGGACTGTGAGGGGAAGCTACAGGAGCTAAACTTCCACTGCTGAGGCAGGGCTGGGAGAAGGCATGCGTGTGTTTTCTCTGCTGCCTCCAGGGATCACCCAAATAAGAACCCAGGAGGAGGAGGTGAGGTGAGCTCTGCCTCATCAAAGGCCTTGGAGCAAGAGGGAAAATGAGGACATGAGAAACTTTGACCACCTGAGGAAGGAGAGGAAAGGGAGGTGCTTGTGTCAGAAGCACAAAAGCAACGAGGCTGAAATACACTGTGATGGATAAATCAGATCACTTTCTTGCTCCTCCTTCACACCATTTGTTAAGAGAAGTCCTCCTGGGTGCATGAATTCCACCATCACATTGTGGTTCCTGGCCCTTGAGAAGACAGTGGTTCAGAAGCATCCTTCCTGGTGCACAGATTTACTGCAAACTCTGGACAATTTCACAAAAAGGTGCCAAATCACCCTGCAAATCTTCCCCAGGGCAACAGGCCCTGTCCTGTGTCCTGTGTCCTATTTCATGCACACTCTTCCTCTCTCCAAAATGTTGTTATTCATATTCAAAAGCTCTTGCTGAGGTTTTCATGCCAGGAAAACAAGCCCTTCCTGATCTTTCATCTTTGTCATGCCTCTGACCTCTCCTAGGCTTAGAGTTGAGCACAAAGAGGCATTAGATGGCTGAGCAGAGCCTTGTCCACACACCTTCAGCATCTGTGTGTCCCAGCAGCACACTAGGAGTGCTGCCCAGGGCAAGGTTGCTCTCTCAGAGAGGGAGTGCAAGCAATGGGAGCACAGGAATTTTTGGGAAAGGACTAAGCACCCTTATAAAGGCTTTACCAGGCTGGATCTCCTCTGTTGGGGTGGCTGCAGTGTCTCCTGTCCACTGCTGGTCACCATGGGCCACACTCAATAGGAGAATGCTTCCCACTCTCAGTCCTAAATAACTCCAACAAGTAACCTGGCATCAAGGCACAAAGAGCTGAAGAGAAGGGAGAAGGGAAAGATGAGATGCTGGCTTGCCTGGGGGACTGATGGACCACATCACTCTCCACCAGGCCCAGAAGTGCAGAGACCTGAGGGCTCTTCCATCTTGAGGAAGGATCAACGCCAGAGGTGTTCCAGAGTGTTGCTATAGTCATTTACAGCACACAAGCTGCTCCTGCATTTACAGGCAAGAGCACCAGGTAATCAGCCACATTCATTAGGAGCTCATTAGCTTTACGGAAGCGTCCTTCTCCCAGCAGCCTCAGTTGGGCTTCCTCACAGACATGCTACAGCCTTTCTTCTGCAAGCAGCTCCAGCAAAATCCCTCAGAGCATTCCCCTGGCCAGATGCTTTGTGGAAGGAGGAAAGGTGCTGGCCAGCTGGAAGCACAACACAGAGCTCTCAGCTGGCAGAAAAGCCTCCCCCCAACTCAAAACCTCTGTCACCAACACCCTGCCTTGCTTGAATGACTAACTCAGCTATTGCTACTATAACATCTCACAAATGACACACGAGAGCTCTTTCCTCTTCTTCAGTGTACCACCTGCAAGGCTCACGTTGCTGTTTTCTAAGAGATTTGATTACATTTCCTTAAGATTCCCTCAAAAGCTGCTGTAAGACCTCAGTTTTAAACAAAACACAATCCTCCCCAGTGCTTTGATCCTCCTGTCGCTCAGCTCTTTCCAGAGGGCTCAGGATGTTTCTCTCTTTGAAGCTGTCTGCTTTTAGCTTTCCCAGGTATGCTGCAGCAGCATCCCCTGGACCAGCAGCCCGACGTCAGGTCAGGGTCTGGGTTGCACCCTTGGCTTCTGAAGCCTTCAAGAGACTTTGCAGCCCTGTAATGACAGAGCTGAGCTGCAAAGGAGGATGTGCCCTGTGACTCTGGGTGCCCTGGCTCTCTCTGAAAGCATCCTATGATCTCTCCTACAAAGGGTTTGGGTTTTTTTTTGCCCAGAAAAGATCTAATGTTACACAAAAGGGAGCTGGGAGTAACCTGAATCCTTTATTTAGCTTTGTAGGCACTGAATTCTGTACTGAGAGAACTATAGCAATGCTGAGAAAGGAAAACACACTGGTTTGTGCCAGGGTGAACCAGAGGGCATAACCATGGAGGAGTCTGGATGGCTCTTCTGCTGACTGCTTGCCCAGCATAGAATGAGAGCATCATGAACAGGCAGAGCAGCAGCCAAACCCCTCCCTCCACTCCCCCATCACACCCCAGAGATCCAAAATGTCAGACAGCCAGAGGGAGGAACAAGTCAATGCACTCCCCCACTGCAGTGGATGTGAAGAAGGGAGCAGCCAGGTGAAGAGCCAAGCCATGGGAGATGGTGACAGCCAGGCCAGGAGCCCAGTGATATAGGAGGGACTCAGAGACAGCTTCATGTTCTGGTCCTGCCATCCTGGGAACTTCACTAGCCATGAAGAATTGGGGAGCCCTTCCAACAGCCAGAACCCCCACACAGCTCATGCACTGTATAAAGAAACCTCCCAACCCCACTACAAGCAGAGTCAGCTCTTCTAGAGGTGGCTTCTTGCCCCACCTCCATGTTAATGTGGAAGGTGGGGGCACCTGGTGGTCATCTCCTCATCAGTTCCCACCCAAGTTGGGCCCAACCCTTGGTGAAAACCAATCAGGAGGGGCTTTCCTGCCTGGTTGTGGATATCAACCCTATGCCAACCCTCATTCAGGGCTGGGACTTTAACCCCAGCACTTCCATGGCTTTTAGGGGAACCCTGCTGCTGGGACTTGCCCTGGCAGGAGCACAGGGAGAGAGGGAGGAAGGGAGTCACAGAGCCACAGCACACCCCAGTAAGCTGAACTCAAATCCTTTCCATTTTGCCATATTTGGGACAGGGCACAAGAGACACATTTTGTGTGTGCTGAAAAATCCCCCAGCTTTGTCCTGGAGAGCATATCAGACGCTTGTGTATGGCCTGAGTTTCAGCATTAACACCTCTCTCCCATGGTACCACAGACCAGGATTAGCCAATGCACTGCCAGACCCAAAGCATCCTCATTTTGCTAGCAGAAAAAACACTCAATATTCTCCCTCACACAGTTCACTCAACACAACTTTATTTGGATGATGAGCCAAGCAGGGGCTGCCACCTCCCAGCCACTCAATGCTCTACACTCATGTCCAAGGATGCCATGGGTTGCATCCGTGCTGGAGATCAGCACCTCAAGGAAGAGCTTCCCAGGGCTGCAGGCTGCTTTTCCCAGTCCTTACTGGTGTCTCCCTCTTTCTTCCTTACTGGGCTGAGTCCCCTAACCTCTACCCATCACCTCCATGGCGTGGGGCTGTCCTGGAGGTGGTGGCCATGGCCCTGCCCTGCTGCTGGGAGGCCCAGCAATGCCAGAGCCACCTCGGCCGTGGCTGCTGCTGCTGTTATTTCTCAGTCTCTCCATTTTTCCAGAGCAGACATTGCTTTCCCTGGTGTTGCCATAACAACTGGCGTTACGAGCTTGTTGACATTGCCCTGTTGGACTAATTGCACAATTTCCTGTCACCGTTACACACCAGTTATTTCTTTTGAAGGGCTGAAATTGCTTCTGGCCACCTTCTCCTCTCCCTCGCCGCCTCCTCGGGCCTAGTTAGGGAGCTTGAGCAAGGGAGCAAATGATCCTGAAATGCCCCTGGGAAGTGTGAGTTAACCCAGCTCAGAGCAGCCAGCAGCTGGAGCTGGAATCCAGCTTGGTCCTGAGATTTTTGCCTACGCTGGGGCATTCCCAGTTCTGCTGGCTGCAAGCATGATACCTGCAGCACTAGCAGGAAAATTTAGGGATGAGTGGCTGCTGCGTGTGAGGTCTGGGATAGAGCTCAGTCAACAGACCATGACAACCCTTTTCCCCTGCCAGCTGTGCCAGAAAACCCATCTCACAGATGACAGAAGAGCATGGAAGGAATGTGTGTTCCTGTGCCCCTTCCCCTGGGGGTGCAAGCTCTGGCACACCAGCAAGGAGCTGGAGGGGTCCCAGAGGTCTCCATCCACCAGGAAGGGCTCCCTTTCTCCTGGCCAGGAATCCCTGAGGTCCTGACTGGTCCCTGGGGCACAGTGGCACGAGGCTGATGCCTCAGGAGTTCTGCTCTGTGCTTTGAAGGAAAGGAAACAATTAGGAGGATCGATTGCATTGATCCAGCCCAGTTTTCAAAGGATGTTTAGGTCACCTTGTCTTAGCCCGTGGCAGCCTGGTCTCTCTTCAGCCAGAGGTCCTGGGAGTCTCCTTCCCAGCCTTGTCTCTCCATCAGTCCCACAAGCCCAGCTACACCTAGGGAGGGTGGACAAGGGGTGAAGGCAGACTGGATGTAAGGGGAGCCCCCAGTTCCTAGTGGACACTCCTACATGAGCAGCAAGGCTGTCTTCTTGTGTTCCCTAGTCATTTATCATCAGGACACTCAACTTTATAAATACTAAATGAAGGGCTCCATACATTTTTAATGCAGAAATAAGACTGCATTTGGTGGAGGAAAAAAACCCCAAACTCAAACCACCCCACTCCTCACCCCTTCCTGTTGCCTCCCTTCCTTTCCCTGGCCTTGCCAAGGGTGGAAAACAGCCCTGCACCCAATCCCACTGTGAGGATGTGTGAGGACAGAGCTGATATTTCTGTAGGGTGCTCACAGACAGTTTTTTCTGTGCAAGAGGACATCATCAGCCCTCCTGCCCAACCTGCCAGGTATTGAGGAGGTCACACTGGAGACCATCACCTTCTGTGAGGTCGCTAAATGCTGTGTCCTGACCTATTACCATCCAAAGTGACCTCTCACCACTGCCCATGGAACATCTTCAGTGCTTGTTTCAAGCCAGCTAGCACAATTTGGGTCCAAATTCAGTTTTGTGTAGGACTAACC
The DNA here is from genome assembly GCF_000691845.1 of Merops nubicus. Lineage (NCBI taxonomy): Eukaryota > Metazoa > Chordata > Aves > Coraciiformes > Meropidae > Merops > Merops nubicus. Next base: position 21,430 of record NW_008581051.1, on the reverse strand, counting down.
CATCCCATAAAGGTGGCTGAGCTGTGTGTATGGTATACAGGCATGACAGCAGCTCTCCAGAATTCTCCCAGTGAGGGCTGGGAGTGGTCCGTGCACATTTGGGGCATTTCTAATCTTTACAGGGGCTGCTAACAAGGGGCACAGGGCTCCAAGCACACCCCTGAGAGCTGCAAAAAACACAGTCACCCCTCACTGCCAGCCTGCTGTGATGAAGAGCACGGATGAATCATTAGGACAAGTGCTACTACAGCCCAAGTGCAAATCAGGGAAGACTGGACCTTTGGCAAATAATTGCTCTTTGCTCAAGTGTGCCTCTCCTCTGTGTTCAGCTCTGGCTCCTCGTGCTCACCCCATCACACAGGTTGCAGGGGGAAAAGGGTCCCATTTGCCACCCCTTCGGGTGCTGAACTCGTGGCTTTGAACTTCAGCTGCAACTTGGTCATCTGGGACAGATGGCATAGCCTGTGGTCAGCCTGGCCCTGAGGAGCACTGCATCCCATCAGTCATGGCAATATCTCTGCATCTCTGTGCTGCTTATCTGCTTGGCTTCCCAGAAAAGAGAACTTGGCTAGAAAAACCTGATGTGAGATTACACCACACCTCTTCTTCTTCCTGCACCCTCTGCGGGACCCAGGGCTCTCCCCTGGCAGCTCTCTCTGAAATGCAAATGCCAGCAAATCTCCTCTCCCGCAGTCATTAACTGCAGGGAGGGGAAAAAACACAATGTCAGCAGTTTTCTGATGAGGGTGGATCAGGTGGACTTTACCTGGACTACCCTCAGCCAGGCAGGGATGTGGGGGAATCTCACAGAGCTTTCCTCTTGCTGCTGAGGCTCTGTAGAGTCACCCTGAGTCTAACACTGCTGAGAGACCCTCACTTTGCAGCCAGCCTCAAAAATACCTGTAAGATTTCATGGCTGCTTCGATGAACTCCAACATTTTGGCAAGATTTTTGTCATTCCTCTGCAAGTGAGACGTGCCAGAGTGGGTGCTTACAGTGCCATGCTGATGCAAAGGGATTCATTGCCCCAGAGCCCCTGCTAAGTGAGGTAAAACCAAGAGATGCACCTTGTCCTCTCTGCACCACGCTCTGCCTGCTGCACTCAAGATTCAGAGAAGCCTCTAAAGTGTGAACAATGCCTGGATATCTTCCAGGCTGCACCTTCTGGTGTCCCTGGCCAAGCCTCCCCACCCCACCATGGGTTGTCCTCAGCATGGCTCACCCCCACAGCATCATCCCCACAGCAGGGGCTGGCAGGGAATACAGGGAAGCAGTGATGATGGCTAGAGGAGGATTCCCAAACTCCCAGCTGCCAATCCTGCGTGCCACAGAGCCAGGCATTAAACCAAACAAACTCATCAAAGTGATTTTAAAAGTAATAATGGCAACGCAGGTTATTAAAATCTGCACTCAGCTGGGCATGTGGCTTATTGAGTGTTTTCCTGGCTTTTTGTCAGGCTGTGGGATTGCCCCAGACACTGGGGCAGGGTCTATGACAAGGAGAGACAACGATCAATGTTTAATATTGCATATTTAAGCAGGCTTGGGCTCCAATCCATCATATCCCCCGGCTTTCCCTAAAATTAATCTTCAATAGCTTATCGAGAACTTCAGAAAATTAATATCCTAGCATTTCACCTTAGGGGAACAGCACTTCTCTGGCTGCCTAGGCATGTGGCTGCTGAAGATGAAGTGTCTCCCTGCAAAAACTTCAGGTTCAGAAGATGGTTTCAGCAGAGCCACCCACCCCCTCTGCAGGGCTCCAGCTGGAGAGCTGAGGAGAAGCGCTGCAGGAAGAGCTGATGGGAAAGTATTTTGGGAGCCCACTCAGAGCCTGCTTTGGACCCACCACCCCGTGATCCTGTCTCCTCCACGGCCTTGCCCACACCAAGGATGTGGCACAGGAGGATGGGCAAGGCAGGAAAGACGTTGGCCCTTACCAGGCAGCTCAGGACACTTCACCCTTCCCCTTCTCATCCAGGCCCCAAATGAATCTACCCTTAGTGTCAGCTCAGGGAAGCATGAAGAGGAACAGGAACAGGTTGTTTCCCTGTTGTCTGGCTCCAAGGAGCTGAACACCTGTGCTCTCACTCCCAAATTCAGCAGGGGGTGAAGGCTCCCACTGGGAACCTGTAGGGCACAGCAGCATCCAAGCCCCACCAGCCTTTTGGAGGAAGACAGTGGGAAGGCAACAAGGGAGTGCAGGCAGGCAGTCAGGCATAGCTCACATCCCCAGAGGACCATGCTGCTCGACTGCATGCCTCCCAAGAACAACTTGTTCTTGAAAGAATGGTTTTACAGCCACAAAGGAGGGTCAGATCCCTCTGTGGGCTGGTGGCAACCCAGCAAGCCCTGGCAAACCACCAAGAGACATGGCCAGCATGCCCCAGCCAAGCTAACATGGATTCCTTGCAAAGTGATAACCCCTGAGGAAGGTTTTGAGGTGTAGAGTGCTCACCAGGCACCCAGGGAAACAGCTCAAGTAACCCTCAGTAGCACAGTTGTGGACCTGCACTCTCAGGTTCCACATTTCCCACTCCATTCCCCTGGACCTCCAGGATCATCAAGTCCAACCTTCATCCTGGTATCTCTCTAACCACTAGACCACAGCCTCAAGTGCCACATCTACCCATTATTTAAACACCTCCAGGGATGGTGACTCCACCACCTCCCTGGGCAGCCCGTTCCAGTGCCTGACCACTCTCTCAGGGAAGAATTTCTTCCTAATATCTGATCTAAACCTCTCCTGATGCAACTTGAGGCCACTTCCTCTTGTTGTGTCATCAATAATTCGGAAGAGACCAACACCAGCCTCACTACAACCTCCTCTTAGGTAGTTTTAGAGAGTAATAAGGTCATCTCTCAGTCTCCTCTAGGCTAAACAACCCCAGTTCCCTCAGCTGCTCCTCCTCAGGCAGTTCTCCAGCCCTCTCACCAGCCTCGTTGCCCTTCTCTGGACCTGCTCTGGCACCTCCATGTCCTTCTTATCCTGTGGTGCCCCAAACTGGACACAGGACTCCAGGTGCAGTCTCACCAGTGCCCAGTCCAGGGGCACGATCACCTCCCTGCTCCTGCTGGTCACACCAGTTCTGATCCAGGCCAGGATGCTGGTGGCCTTCTTGGCCACCTGGTTCCACTGCTGGCTCATGTTCAGTCCCTGCCCACCAGCCCCCCCAGGTCCTTTTCCCCCAGGCACTTTCCAGCCACTGCTCCCCAGGCCCATAATGTTACCTACACAAAGGTAAAACCAAAAGACTGCTCCTACCAGAGAGCAAAGATCTACCTGAGAACTGGCTCCTCTCACCTGTCCAGAGGAACCCTGGACACGTGGCAAGGCCTTGGTGAATGGTGCCCCCTCTCCTCCATGTACACCCAGTCCTGACCCTGGGGACACTCCTTGTGGTGTCCCCAGGTCACAGCCTGCTAAGTAGTAAACCCACCTCCCTTTCCATCAGACCCCACTTGGAATTTTAAAAGCCAAATCCCCTCCCAACCATCACCATACCAGTGCAGTCTGGCTGCTCCCTCCTGCACCAGGATCTCCCAAAATTCAGGGCATGAGGGGGGGCTGCTCTGCTCTCCCCCTCCCCACCATCCCCACCACAGCCACCTCTTTCCAAAGCAGAGCAAGACTTGCCAAACTGGTGTCTAGCTCCCGTTGCCAGGTACCTCTGAGCTGCCCAGTTGAAGGTGTCTGGGAGCTGGATCTGCCTTCCCTGCCTGCTCCTCACTTCTGGGCAGCCAGAGGGCAAGAAGGAGAGCTAGGAATAGAAAAAGGAGAGGTTTTGGTGCCAGATCCATGCCAGGCAGGAATGGGAAAGGAGGAAAGATGGGAAAACAAAGACCTGGGGGGATGCCCCAAGCTGCCTCACAGGAACCCTCACCAGCCTCCCCATTAAACGGGCTCCATGGCAATAGGATTAAGGCATCAGAGAGCATGGGACCACATCTGAGACTGGATTATCTGGAATAGAATTAAATGGAGATTATGTTCAGGCCCTGCCAGTGCCAGGCAGCTGTGCTTGGTAAAGCTCCTGCTCCATCAGCCCCCTGCAGCACTGGCATCCCAGGTCCCTCACCACCAAGAGGGATGGATTTAAAGCTCCCTTGTGTCTCTTGCCCTGGCCCTATATGGGTGACCCAAGGGGCTACAAGCTCATCTGTGGCTCCTTACATCAGAGTGGGGCTGGAAGGCTGGTTATTAATAATTCAGCATGCACAGAGTGTCAGCAGAGGAGGGCTGCAGCCCCCCATGGGATCTGGGGCATCCCAGAAGCACATGATGAAGCATGCCCTGGAGGACACCAGTGCCAAGCACGTGGCCAGTGAGCTTGGGGCCAGGATGCTCTGGGGACACAAATGCAGAGCTGGGATGCAGAGAGGCTTTTTCTGGGTGGCAGAGGTGTGGTCAAACCCAGGGGAAGCCAGGAGGAGGGTCTGTTGGTCTGGCACTTGGCCCTATGTGGAATGTGCCCCAGATGGCAGAGCAGCTCTCAGGCCAGGTGCAGTCTCACCCATCCTGCTGCATTTCTTGGCTTTGTCCCATCCTGAGAGGAAATCTCCTCAAGGAGCTGCAGCCAACCACTCCCCTCCACACAGAGGGTCTGGTTGTGCCAGCCCAGTGACCTGTCCCCACCTCCCACTGGCAGCTCCCTGCAAGGAGTCATTATCTATCTCCATAAAGAGGACACTTGTGGAATGTTCATCTTCCCCAGAACCTCCTGTCTGTGCTCTACAAGCACTAATTAATTAAGCTGTATACCTGGAGCTGTGGTGGGATTGGTGCCTGCCTGCTGCAGCAGGGAAACCCAAGACAGGGTGAGAGCAGAAAGGGTTTGACCACAGAACAAATGACCCAGAGCCCAGACTCTGGGTTCCTGCAGCTCCTTTGCAGCACGTGGGGATACTCCCAAATGGAGAAATCAAAACCTGAAAACAAGAAATTACAGCAGGCAACAAGAAGGATAAAAATGATCCAAAATGGATTTCTGGAGAGCAGATGGCTAAAGGTGTAAAAACAAACAAACAACTAGAAGAGAGCCTTCCCCCCCAAAAAAACACACCAAACAACAGAGAGTTGGTAGCAAATGTTACACTGACAATAAAAATGAAGCCTCAAGGGGTAATTTGGGGAATTACAGATCAGTAAGTTGCACATCTGTGTGCACCAAATTGATTGGAAGGATAATTAAAACCAGAACATCTCATAATACAGCCCGGTGTGCATCTCTCAGAGGAAAACCATGTCCCACTAATCTCCCAGATTTCCTTCCATGGATCAGCCCAGCAGCACGGGCAGAACAACAGAGTGGCTACTTATTTAGAGCTCCTCCAACCAAAGATGGTCTGGATGACTGCTAAAAACCCTCATCAGCTGGGGAGCAAAAGGCACCGTCCTCTCCTGCGTGGAAATCTGGCAAGGAGCCCCAAAGCAGAGGTGATAAATAGTTGGGGTTTATAGCAGCAAACAATTAGCAGCAGTGAAGCTGGGATGCATGCTGGCCTTCCTGCTGCACAAGAGTGTTATTAATGGTCTGCATGGAGGAGCAGAGGCAGGAATAGGAGTGAGCTTGAAGTTCTTCAGGTGATTCACGAGCACAGGAGACAGCAAGGAGCTCCAGAGAGTCCCAAAGGTGCTGTATGGATGGGTACCACAATGATAAACAGTACTGGTGGTGATAAATGCAAAGAAATGCACTTTGCAGCACAGAACTTGTGGGTTTTGTAGACTTGGGAGGGTTTTGGTAGCATCCCCAGAGGAGGCTGGGGCTGTCCTTGGGAACAGCCTGGTCCATGCTCCCTGCAGAAGATGCTGCTGAGAAGCATCAGGCAGTGGGTGACAAGTGGTGTGGGGATGGGCACCAGGCTACAGGGAGAGCCCAGGAGGGTTGTGGAGAGGGGAGAGCCCCAAATGTCAGGGAGAGGAGCCACAAAGCACTTACAAAATAAGGAGTGACAGGGAGAAGATGGGAAACCCCAGTTCTCCCTGTGCCCTAGCAGGAGAACAGGAGGCTGCTCAGTGAAATGCAGGGAGAAGGCAGAAAAATGTCACCTCACCTGATGTGAGATCAAACGATGGTGTTTTTTTTCCCCAGGAAATGACTGTTTGACATCAGAAACACAGAGAGATTCAACACTGGATTAGATATACACCCAGATACCAGCGACAACTACAGCATCACTCCTACCAGGGGTATTTTGTGGTGGGAAGCCTCCTGCTTGGGGCTCCAGCTACCCTGTCTCTGCCAGATGTCCATGGAGCTGGGCTGACAAAATAAAAAGGAGAAACCTCTAAGGAGACACTAAGCCAAAGGCTCCTGGGGCAGCCCCAGCCCATAGCCCTGGCACCACGGCCCCTCAGCAGTGCTGGCTGCTCCCTGGTCTGCTCTCCTGGTTTTTCTCTCCCTCTGAACCCCTCCAAGAGGTGGCTGTACTTGTGGACAACGGTTTGGTTTCTTTTGGATGCCAACAGAGCCTGTGTGAAGCGAGTGAACCCTGCTGGGGGTGGAAGCCTGACTCAGAGAAGGGCTTGCAGGGGTGTGAGGCGAGTCCATCAGCCCTTGGCACCTTCTCCCTTCACCTTCTCCTTGGGAAAGGCTGAAAGGTTCCTGGGAATTTCTTTTTGGCTTCTCTCAGCTGCAAAATTTTCTCCCAGCAGATTCAACTGGCTTCCTTTCCCCAAGCCTAGCAACACCAGTCCCAGGGCTCACCTTGCCAAGCTGTGCAGGGTGCAGGTTATGACCCTGGGAATACACTTCTCCAGCCTCCCTCTTCTCCACATTCATCTTTAGCCAAAGGAAGAAAGAGTCCACTTGTGCTCCAGGAACATTGCCCTTACATAGCTGGCTCTGTGTCTTTTAAAAGAGGAGAAACTCTTTCTCTCCACTCCCTTCCCAACTTCTCTCTTTCTCAGATCCATCATCATTAGCAACTATAAACGTCAGAACTGCAGCCATTAGGCTGCTATTCCTAGATAAATAATGCTTTTCATATTTAATTTACAAGTGGTTGCTGAGCCTCTTTGGGGTGCACGGGGTTAATTAAGAGCTGAATTAGATGGAAAAGCTTCTCCCTGAGGAAACTCAATTAAACTCTTCTGGCTAAAAACCAAGGAGAGTCAAGATTTCTCCCCAAACAGCGATGCTGTGCCAGCCACCCTGACCACCAGGTAGGCTTTGCATGGGGAAGGAGCCTCTTCTCCCACCTAATGCCATGGAGATTGGCTCCAGTGCTGCTGGTGGGCATGGCTGGTCACTCCTGACCTCCACGGATGGGGAATGGGGCACTGAAGCAACAGAGGTAGATGATAGGCAGTGATGAGGGACAGGGCTAAGAAACATCCACTGTTTGTGTGGGACGTGCACTGGAACAGCTCCTCCTTGTGAGTTTGAATATTGAGGGTCCCTGGGCTTTGGTCAGACATGCCAGTGATGATGCTCCTGGTTAATCTTCCCTCCTGCTGCACAAACAAGCTGCCAAATGCTCCTCAGGGAAGTGATCTCCAAAAAAAGAGGTACACCAAGGCCTCAGTATGCAAGTGAAGGAAGCTCCTGGCCTCCTCCCAGACATCTGCTCACCAAAGCAATGGCAAACCACCCTGGGTGCTGTGTGAGCTATACATCCTTCCTTGGGTGTGTATAACCAGCAGCTCCTTTCCTCAGGAAGGAAAGGAGCTAGGGACAGAGTAGCATTGCTGGAAGGAACAAAGCAAATCAAGAAACCCTCTAGAGAAGGAAGGGAGATCTTTTGAGGTGACAGGAAGGTTTGTTTACAAGGACTTTTTTCTCTGATCCCAGTCCAGTGAGGAAGGCAGCACATCAGGGATTGCACATCTGGCTCACTAGACAGGATGGCAACACTGATTCAAGTGCTTGTTGCTACACAACACCTTGTAAAGACCTGTTCATCTGAGGGAGTGTTTGGTGGTCCCAATCAACCACTCTTCAAACTCAAAATCTCCTTTTATTCTTCTGCATGTGTCCTTTCAACAGCCAAATCTGGCATAGGGTCTGGTGGCACCTCCATGCCACCCCACCCTGAGTGGCTTCAGCTTCAAGGTGGAGGAGAGGTACCAGGAGTGTCCCTTAGCAGCAGGTGCTTGGTCCTGGGGCACTGCAGGTCTCACAGCTCCTCCCCTGGCTCCAGCACCACACCGTGCTGGTTGGAGCCCCACCTGAGGCTGGTTCAGCTCTTCCTTCCACTCCCACAGCACAAGGAAGATGAACACCATGTCATCCTTTCTAATTCCAGCCTCAGTGTTTGATGGGATTACCTGCTGTGTTCACTCGGCACTTGAGCATTCAGACCTATCAATTTAATCTTAATTGTACTCTTCATTTGATCATTGTGTTGTTCCACCTCTAAGTGGCTTAGAGGAACCTGGCAGTAAATTTGCCCTGCAACATGCCTGACTTTCCATTTACTTCGTGGGCCTCTGTATAAGATTTTCAGGGCAGATCAGAGGAATCTGTCAACTGAAAACATGGATAATGAACTTGGGAGGGGCAGAATAATCTTTGGTGATGTGCTTTGCTGCCAAACCAGAGCTTCTGCACCCCACAAAACCTTCCCCTGGCCATGGGGGGGTTCAGGCAGAGACAACTGCTGCCAAGCCAGGCAGAGTCTGGGCAGCCAGGCAAGGTTTCCTCAGCTGGGGAAACAGGTATTTCTGTTCAGATGTGGCTACTGCCTCAAAAAGCACTTCCAAGTAGGGCTGGACAGGGAGACAGGTATTTGCTACACCTCTACCAACTCATTTTCCCCCCTTTGGTCTTTTGGCTTGTCTGCTGCTCAGCTGCATGCAGCCCCTTGGGGCACCTCTCGGTGCCTGACGTGCCCTGTCTAGCTGGGAGGATGACAAGGGAGAAAATATCAGGCTCTAGAAATTCTTTCAGCTGCTTCCTCCAGAGGCTGCAAATCTTCTTTCTCCTTGAGACCACCGGGGTAAGTTTAGCCACACCCAAATGCAGCCTGCACAGAACCAAGAGGAGCTGAGAGAAAGTGGGAACATCACTATTCCTCATCCCAGGACTTCACAAAGCCCACGGGGGACTTCTCCCAGCTTTGCAGCAGGGATGCCAAGTGCCTGGCAGACTGGTCCCACCTGGGCTTGCCTGCTCAGCCTCTGGCTGGGGGTAAGTGGATGGGCTAACCTGAGCATCCAAAACAATCCTCTTGCTGACAAAAAGCCCCAGGAGCCTGACAAAGATGCCCTCTCGGTAAGCACACCGTGGGCAGACTGGCAGGGCGAGCCAAGGATGCCCTGGCATTCCATCTCCCCCATCCCCTGGGAGATTTTGGTGTTTAATTAGGGTTCAGGGGAGAAAGAGGAGCGCATGGGTAGAAGTAAACCATCCCCCGGGGAGTTGATTTTCTCCTGCAGGAGACAGAAGCAAAGGAACATTTAATCCTGCTGGCTGAGCGTGGCCAAATTGAGATCTACAGGGACTTCTCTGTGCAAACACCGTATGGCAACAAGCAGCCTGGGTAACAGGATAAGCTTTATCTGAACAATCAGGCTCTTCAGTGCAGCCTTTCAGGGCCACCAGCACCAGCCAGGGAGGGGTTGCCTGGGGACAGCCTCCTGCAGCCCGTCAGGAGAGTCAAGCAGCTCTTTTGAGCTGCTGCAGAGCAGGCTGGGATCTTGTTGGATTTGGGTAACCTAGCCAAAACTCCTCGGGGAGCTCCCCCTCTTTGCCTAGAAAACACCCTGTTACCCAGCCCCCTGGGCAAAAACCATTCTGCTTGCCACCCCAGGGCAGGAGGCTGTGGCTGCCTTCTCCATGCCCACCTCCCTGGGTCCTCCAGCACCCCATCGAGGGCTTTCAGCCCCCCCATCTGTGACCCACCTGCCTCCCCAGAGCTCTGGAGAGCACAGGGATATTACCGATGCTGCCTTTTGATATGCAAACGGAGCGCTCATCACGCCTCTCGCCCCACATCCTCTGAGCTGTTAATTAACCAGCGTGCAGCAGGCAGAAAATGATCATCCTCGCCTGCAAAATAAACCCAGGACACTCTGAGGGCTGCAGCCCCCAAAACGAGGCACGTGGGGCCAGCCTTGGCAGGGGCAGGGTGGATGGGGCAGATGGACCCACGCTGCCCAGCACTTAGGCAGGTGAAACCCAGGGCTCTGCCCTGCACAGAAAGCTGCAGGCAGGCCAGGGTGGCTGCATTGCCCCCCAGCCAGGCTGAGGAGAGCTGCCAGCCACAGGACAAGGCACAGCTTGTAGGCTTCAAAGGCACCAGTGCCACCTGGCAGCACCGTGCTGCTCTTTGCCCAGCCTCTCCAGGGCTCGAGGCAAGCAGGAAGATCTCTTTCCATCAGCCCAGGGATGGATGGATTCACTTTCCACCTGCCTGGGTGCTCGCTGCTGGAAGCAGGGATGTGAAGAGTTTATTTTAGCACTGACCTTTCCTGGTGCCTCTGCTTCCCATGGCAGAGGGAGACCTGGATCAATCCTTGGGAGGGCAGTGGCCAGGTGCCTGTGGGGTGAGCCGTGGAGAGAAGCTGCTGAAGGTCAGCAGGGCTGATGTGCCAAACAAGCCCCTGCTGTGGCCTGGATGGGCTTTTTGGGGAGGGAAAGACCAGCAGAATGGGAGCCAGGTGGGGAAGGTTGCCCATGAAAATTGGGACTCCTCTCCCAGTGCTGCCCTGCTGAGGGATGGGGCTCCCCCATCCCCATCCCCAAACTGCTCTGGGATCTCGCCTTGCAAACAAGAAGCAGCTTTTTGGGGCTCTGAATCCAGTCCTTGCAGAGAGAAGCAAGTGCCTGCAGGAATCACAGCAGATCAAAGGGAAGGATGAGAGTTGCAGCCCACAATTTCCTCCTGCTCCAACTCACCGAGGAGTCATATTAACCTGTTAGTGAGCTGAGCAGAGGCTGCCTGACCCACTTTCCTTCTTGGGTCCTTTTGTGTTTAACCCAAAAAGTTTCTCCAGTGAGAAGATGCTGGGAGTGGCCTCTAAGCAGCCCCTCAGATATTTCTCCTGCTCCTAATTGGTGTCACACCCAAGTGCCATCACCCCTGCAGGGACTTTGGAGGTGCAGATTCCATGGAGGCTGAACAGAGAGTTGAATTGCCAGTCCCTTGGGATGTCCTCCTGCCTTCACCAGTGACAGAGCCTTGCAGCATGGTGGGGCCTGGGGGAGCTGGCACTGAGGGGCATTGCCAGCATGGTTCTCTCCAGGGACAGATGACAGCCACTCTCCCCTGTACCCCTGATGCCTCAGCCAACCTGCCAATGGCAAATGTGGCAGTGCCTGACCCAGTGCTGGAGATGATGGAGATAGAATTCCCCCCAGGGGGATCCCTGGGGCAGCAGTGGGCTCAGGGTGGTGGTACTCTCTCCTCTCTCAACCCATCCCTCCCTCTCAGGAGGTGGAAGATGCAAAGGCAGCTTAACCCAAGCAACTCTGCTTCTCCACCTCCTCCCCACCCCACAGCTGTGCCTCTCCCCAACACCTCCAGCCTCCTGGGACCTTGCTGCAATCCTGAGGGTCTGAAACCCCCACGTCAGTGGTTCTACAGAGCTCCAGCAACCATGGGCAGTCTGTACCCTTCAGCCTCCCTCTCACTCCTCCCACGAGCTGTCCCATCCATCTCCTCAGCTCAGAACTCACCCTGCCATCCATCACTGGCTGCCTGAGCACATCACCTTCCACCTCTCAGGGGGCAGCTGAGGGAGGCAGCGGGGGCAGAGCACTCACTCTGCTGACCCCCAGACACACTCACACCTCAGCCCTGTGTGGCTGTGCTGTGGGGCTTGGGCTTCATTCACCCAAATTCTCCAACCACCAGGAAGGTCCTCGGAGCTGCCTGGCGTTGTGAGCATCACCTCTGATCCCTGGGGGTGGAAGCTGTGGTGGATGTCAGAGTCTGAAAACTTGGGAACTCTTCCCAGATGCCACTGGATTTTTTTTTCCCCATCCTTGCAGCTTTGCCTGGCAGCTGGGCAGGGCACGATGCTCACTGTACACCCCTCCTGCTATCAGACCAGCACTGGAGAAGCCCTTTTGAGCCCCTCATGCCTAAGGGGGTGCTCACCCACCCCTCCTTCCCTGCCTGCCAGATCCCCAGAGCAGCTCCAGCTCCTCTGTGTTGAGGGGAGCTTGCTCTTGGGAGGAGAAGTGAGCAAACATGTGCTGTTCTGCCACGGGAGTACAGTAAAGAAACACTGAGCACAGCATTTGTTCTGACTGATCCTGCATCAAAAGGACAAGAGGGAAATCCTCATACTTCCCCCTCTGAAATTTCCCTGCCAACATTTCCATGCCAGGGGTGTGCCACGGGGTGAAGAGGTGGCTGTGCTGTTTCAGAGCCCCTAAGGATGTCCCCCCTGCTGACCTGGCATCACAGATGTGTTCAGCAGAGGAAAAGAGAATTTGGAAGGCTATGAAGAACCCCAGCTTCTTGTGGCAAATATTATATATATTTTATATATGTGTCTATATTCTATACATCAATTCTGATCCTGGGAGTCAGTAGTAACAGGGGCTACAGATTTCAGCACCTCCCTGCACACTCAGTCCAGAGCTGTGCAGAGGTATGAAGCTCTGGGGATTAATATGCACTGAGGATAATGCCCCAGGATGTGGTTTGTATTGAATTGCTGCATTTCTGGGTGCATGCCAATGTTAAACGTGTTATATTCAGATGCCAATGCTGATCTAGAACTTTATATGACCCCAAAACCATATTTTTGGACAAGCAGCTGGTGACCAGCACTGGTCAGGCTCCTGTTTGTGACTCCTGCTCCGTTGGAAGAGCAGGAAAAGATGAACAGTCTGGGCTCTCAGATTATTTTTTGGGGGTGATTTGACACCATCTATCACTGCAGAAAGCTCTCACCTGCTTGCCAGGGTTGAGCAGAGCCAGGAGTGGAGCTCTGCTGCCCTCAAGGTGCATCCCAAGGGATGGGGTCACTCGTGTCCCTTCTGCCCTGCTCACTCCTGTCTCCTCTGAGCAGCTCCCTCCTGGGGACAGACCTCTCAGCTCCTGCCACTCAGCTGCTGTGTCCTGGCTGCCACTTAGCTCCGAGGGGCTGGCAGATCACCAGAGCCACGTGAAGAGTGGAGTCCTCTAGGGATGTCACCAGGTCCTCACTGCTGCCCTGCCCACAGCAGTGGGGAGAGGCCACACCATGGGCACCCCCTGCAGCACACACCTCCCCAGCAGCTTGCTGGCACTCTGTTTCCCCAGGAGTTTTGCCCAGGTTGATGTGAAAGCTTGCTGCAATCTTCCCAGGGACCATTCTGCAGCACTGGACCTGGGATTACCAGGCAGCTTCCCATCCACTCTCACTCCTTCCTCCCTAGCTTCATCCCTCTTCCTCCTCCCTGGGCATCTGCACCCTGCTACCCTGTCTCCACATAGCCAGGACAGATAGGAGGCTCTTTGAGTGTCTCTCCACACACAAGCTTTCCAACCCATCCTCCCATTTTTCTACAAGCTGCCCCAATCTCTTTCAGCCTCTGGCAAGCACCCTGGGCTGGATGTGGTGGCTCAGGACACTGCTGGGCTTCTCCAGAGGCACAGATGGCCCATGGATTGCCTCAGCCATGCCAAGGACGTGCTCAGCCTCAAATCCTGCTCTCAGCTTCAAGCTGTGGCTCTAGGGACCCACCATCCTTCTACCTGTGCTCCTGAGCAAGGCCTGAAGCATGGGCACTATGCCAGCCCTTCCCATGCCTCACCCTGCCCTGCCCCTGGCAGGTGGAGGACCAGTTTCCCCACAGCATTCCCAGTCCTGGGAACTGGGCCTGGTGGCACAATCTGAGGAGAAAATCCCCCTAGATGTGGTGGCATTCTCCACCTTTGATGTTTTGCAAAAGCTGACTGGATACCATCCTGAGTGACCAGGTCTGACCCCCATGCCTGCTTTGAGCAGGACGTTGGATTTGGGATGTCCTGAGGTCCCTACTCCAGCCTGAGTTGTCCTGTGACCCTTCCCACACACACACTTCAGGATCCTTCACAGAACAGGGCAGCTTCCCAGTTTCTCCTCTTCATATGGCAGAGGTGATGTCCACAGCTCGTCCCCAGGGAGTGCCCAAAATCCCTGCCTGGCTCTCCTCTGCCTCCCCAAAGGCTCCAGGAGAGCAGCAGGAACCCTGTTCCCAAGGAGTGGCACCCAGTCCACTCCTTGGGAAGGGGCAGCTTCATCAAACCCCAAATATCCACCAAAATGCTGCCAGGCTGGACCAGCTCTAGCAGGAAGGTGGGGGGATAGCAGAGGAGGCACAGCCAGCTCCAAGGAGGCTGTTTAAACTACAGTGCACCCAAAGCTGGTGTAATTTACACTGAGGACTACATCCAGGCCTTTCTTCTATCCATACTCAAGGGTTTGAGGTGCCTCCTGCTCGCAGGGGTTAGCAGGGTGTGGGTTTTCAGAGGGAAGGGAAGGGACAGCACAGAGCAGCATTCCCAGCTGGGAGCAAAGAGCAGCTGCTCTGGAAGTCATGCAAAGAGAGAAATCAACACAGCTCTAAAACAGGCATAACGAAAGAAAAAATTGGCAAAAGCAAGTGGTCCACCAAAATCAAACCAGAAGGTGCCAGCCAGGAGCTTGACAGCTGCCTGGGACAGCTGGAGAAGCCACTGAGAAAGAGCAAGGGTAGAGTCAGAGCTTGAGACTTGAAGGGCTATAAAAGGGGTCAATGTACAAAACTTGCAGCAATCCTGTCCCCATGGTGTCCTGATGTGTGGGTCAAGCCCCTTCTCTCTCCAGGGGCTTCCTGCAGCCTGTTTGGGGAGCCAGCAAGGCCACCAGTGTCCCACCTGGCCTCTCATGGCGTTGCCTCCTCCTCCATGACCCTGTCTTCTCTCCAGCTCCACTACAGGACATCTAACCACGCTTCCCAGGGAAGGATCAGGCCCAAATGTGTCGCTGGGTGCTGGAGAATAGTGCCTAGACCTGAATCTACACCACCTTTCACTTTAGTGGCCTGTGAACCTTTTCTGTGGCCACCTCATGGAGGAGGCAGGCAATGCCCGTGCAGATGGCAGGGGTCCTGGCCCAGAGACCCTGCCTGCTCGCTGCTCTGGGCTCCAGAGGCTGCAGGGCATCTTCTTACCCTCCTTCTGGTTGACCAGCCACTGTCCCTGCCCCTGCCAGTGTCCTTGCCTGCTCCTGTCCCTGTGCTGGGTCAGCAGCCCGGGATCAGCTCCAGCACCACGCCTGGAGGAGAAGCAGCACGGACATGCAGGCTCAGCAGAAGAGGTGTCCTGTGGGGACAGGAGCTATTCCCCTGTCCCCCCTCAGCACAACCAGCACTGCAGGCTGAAAGGCTGCAGCCAAGAGTGTGGGCAAGCCCTGAGCAGGAGCAGCAGGAGGTCTCAGGCAGCTGGGTGGCATCTTGGCCAAAGCCCTGACCCTCCACCCTCCTTCCAAGGCCAGTTTTGCCAAGCCCCAGAAGGGGCTCAGGGCAGGGTGGGTGATGGGGTGATGGGTGAGCTCATGCTGGTGAGGAGGCACCTTTCCCATCTCATGGATGCCACCGTGGTTTGGGGAGGGGGCATGAGACCACGTAGCCAACAGGGTGCACCCCGTGTGGCTTCACTGAGCAGCTTTCTGAAGAGGCTTGGAGGAGACAGGGTGTCCTTGGGGATGGACAGGGAGCCATCCAAAGGGGTGCCCATCTTTCCTGGGACTGACTGGCTCCTCCCAAAGTCCCTCCACTACGAGGGAGCCCTGTCAGGTATGGTGGCCATGGCCACACCAACCTCAGAAAAAAAAACCCAAAGCATTGCAAGAACAACCAGCACCACCCAAATTTTAACACCTTGCAGCCTTCTTTTTCCAAAAAGGGAAACTAATGTGACCCAAGATGCCAGGCTCCTGGAACAGACCTGGTCCAAGGTGCAGCAGCACTGCTCCTCCATGCCCAGCACCCTAGGGCAGTTAGCAAGGGGAGGGTGTCTCATTTCCCTCTCTACACAAGACATCTGGCATCCAGGCAGATGTTCCTACAGCAGGCTGTTCCCCTTCTTGGTCCTTCTTGGACCTTCTTGGTCCTTCTTGGACCTTCTTGGTCCTTTCAGAGGCTTTTAATGGAAATACTGATACTGGTATGAATGCTGGACACAGGCAAGCTCATGTGTGTATGCACAGGAAGGGGGGCAGCAGAATAAGGGTTAAAAGTTAAAAGTTTCCAAGCTGAGCACCACCAAGTGCAGGTCTGATAAGCCCCAGCACAGACACTATCAGCAGAAGACCCAAGAGTGTTATTACTGTTAACCCAGCAGGAGCAGAGCTGCAAAATAGAACTCTGAACAGACAGACAAGATCAGCCCAAAAAAAAATAGCTCATTATTTGCCCAGCAAGAGGAACCCAGGAATCACAGGGAGGACCCTTGAGGACCACAAGTGACCAGCATCTCCTCTGCATCACAGAGATCCTGAAGATCCCTTGGGGACACACATTTTGGTGTTTGTCCATAGGAGAGCACAAGGGGGAAAACCATCTTGCTTAGAAATGGACCTGGCACAGGATGGCATGAAGGCAACACACGTGGCTGGTGCTGGTGGCCCTGTCCTTTGTCATGGGGTCACAGCAATGCATCTACCCGACAGCACCAAGCAGCCCTGAGAAATAGTTTCCTGAGGGTTTTTCTGCTTGTTTGAGCTGGCTGGGACCAGCAGGGAGGTGGTAGCACGGGACTGGTTATGGGGAGTTCACCCCAAAGCCAAACTGCTCTTTAACCAGACTTTTAAGCTCAAGTTTTCACTGACACTTTCACCCCCTCCCTCCCCTTTTTCACTCCAGTGAAACGTGGAGTCTCTTCATCAATACCCACCCAACTCCTCTGTAAATTCACAATATGTGAATGATTTTTATTAAAAATACCAGAATCAGCATCGAAGTTACTACTGTAGTTTGAACTCCCAAAAAAGTGGGGCTACAAAAGATAAAGACCCCATAAAAGTGTTGACTTGGATACTGTGTGATTTATGGGTCATGCTTAACAACATGAAGCCTGATGTACCCTCTTAGAGAAGAAAACAAACTCCTAATGACACGTGAAAGTCCAACACAGCTTTGCTGTTGGTTTTGAGTCTCCATCAGCAGGTGATTTTCCTGTTGGCTTCACCTCAGGAGAGGTGGAAAAAAGCCTGGGAGGGGTGACCACGGTTGGGGGCTGAGCAGCAAAGGCTTGAGAAGAACTGCACTGTGTCCCATTTATGTTTTCTGTGCTGGGAGTACTGCAGACCCCAGGAGCTCGTTGGGTTTGACCATTTTCTGTGAGGTTTTTCAGGAATAAGACAGGATGCTGAGGGCCATTAGCCCTGGTTGGTGACCAGGGTGTAGGGATCAGGATAAATGTGCTGAGCCAAGGTAGGATCCTTACCTGAGACAGGTTAGTACAGCAGCTCCCACAGTTAGTCCTGGGATGCTCTCTGCTTTTGTAGGGTCTGTGTTGCCAAACAGACCTCAGGCAGGCTGGAGAGACCAGCAAGAATGATGAAAAGCCTAGAAACCCCCACTTTGTCATGAGATATAAAGAAGTTTAGTCTATTTAACTTCTTAGAGAGAAGGTTAAGAGGTGCCTTGATCATGATCTATTAATACCTACACAGGAGAAACAGTTCAGATAGCAGATAGCTCTTTAATCTAATAGGCAAAGGCATCATGCAATCCAGTGGCTGGGAGCCAGAACTCGATGCCTGTGGACTGGAAATGAGGGGGATGTTTCACCATCAAGCTGTGGAACAACTCACCCCCAGCAGTGATGGCACCTCTGAGACAAAAGTGTGCCTGTGCCCCAACGGTGGCTCTGGTGCAGGAATTCCTGGGTACAACCTGCACAGGCAAGGCTGAACAGCCACGACAGTTTGGCCCCTAAAATCAGGGATTTTACAAATGGCTATAGAGTTGATTGTGTTTATTTTTGTAGAGAGGAGGAGAATCTCCCTTCCCCCTCCCTCCGGGCAACTGAAAACTGATCTGTAGCCACGATGCTCTAAGTATATCAAAGTAACAACACGACATTTGGAGAGAGACTTTTGTCCTCCTTCATTTCCTTTGTGCCATGGGTTATACTGACTTGGCGTGGCTTTTTGGAAGGCAAACCAAAGAGGAAGGGGGAGTGAAAGGCGAGGGTAAATAAACACATCCTTGGCTGCCTTACCAGTCCTGCACACCCGCTGTTTGTAAGCTCCTCCAGAGAGGGGATTACAGCACGAGCTGGTGATCACAGCTTCTGAACTACACAAGGACGTCAAGTCTAAAGTCTTTCTACACGAAGGCCAAGGAGAAAGGATATTTTCTGAAAGCCAGGTGTCCCCAAAGTATTCCAGACTCGGTCTCTTAAGGTCACGGTGTCAAAAAATCACTCTGTGAGAAATCCTGGCTGGTGCTCCCGTGGGGCTGAGGGATGATTTTGGTAACCCCCACCAGCTCCACGCACCATTTGGCTCCAGCAGACTTACAGAAACTCCTTGCACGGAGGCTCGCACCCCACCACCCTGCAAAGGGAGCCCTGGGGCAGGGGAGAAGGGGCACAGCCCTCCCTCTGCTCCCACCCTACACCTCTGCTGTACCTCCATCCATCACAACACCCCTACTGGAGCCAAGCTGCCAGCCAGCGAAACAGCAGCTCCTTCTCTGCCACCTACCTCACCATCCTCTGCACAGACTTGGCCCCAGGGGCAACCACGAAGTTTTTTATCCTCTTGGCCCTGAGCAGTGCTTCCTTGCAGCACAGAAAGTCCTGGGCACTGCAGCCCAGGGAGAGCCTCCTCTCCTCCAGCAGAAAAACCATAGCAGGCAGGTGGGTTTATAAATGCTACAGTACAGCCTGATATTGGCTCTCCAAACGCTGCCCTTAAGCACACAAATAGTATTTTCTATTAGCCTGCCTTTAAATTTATGTTGCCTTAATAAATAGCTCTTTATGTTAATGCCATTCTGGGAGATGGACGGGGGACGTAACGTGGGCAGATCACTGGGAGCAGCATA
The DNA here is from genome assembly GCF_000691845.1 of Merops nubicus. NCBI lineage: Eukaryota > Metazoa > Chordata > Aves > Coraciiformes > Meropidae > Merops > Merops nubicus. Next base: position 2,468 of record NW_008581051.1, on the reverse strand, counting down.
ACTTTGCTCCCAACTGTATTTTGAGTGATTAGAAGTGTAACCTTCATATCACCTTAACACACACATTGGTATTTTATTACATCTATTCCCAAGCAGATGATGTTGGTGAGGTAGATTTTTTTGGAACCATCACTCGAGAGAAGAAAATACAAAGCCCGTGCAGAAATGGGTTGTTGGAGAGCATGGAAATTGGATGCTTTCAAACTGCATTTGGGCTCAGATGGAAATTTTAAAAGGTGAGTTTTTCTGACTTTCCAAGTCACTAGCAGCCTCTCTGCTCTCCTGCCTACAGTCACGCAGGGGGAAAATGGTGCCTTGGAAACAGAGGCAAATTTTCTTGGTGAGAGTGAGGTACAGCCACAGCTCCTTCCCTCTGAAAGGCAAACTGACCACAAGCACACACCATGGTGCTTAATTAGTACTTTCATAATCACCAGTCAGAGATACAGGTGGGACTCAACGATCTCAAGGGTCTTTTCCAACCTAAAGGGTTCTCTGATTGGATGATCTCTAAACTTTCAAACCAACAGCACCTCTCTAATGCCTAAAATAGCAGGGAGCATCAGAAAACGTGATCACACCCAGCCAGAATTATCTGAGGAGTCTGTTTCTCCTTCAGCTCAACTTTTATTCATCATTCCTTGACTCATTCTCTCAAATTTCTTTCCTTTGCCCAAGACAACCTTTCTACAAGACGTTACTTTGACTGCCCAGGTTCAGGGTCACCATTTGAAGCCCACAGACACTCAGTGGGCACCACTGATGTTTGGAAGTTCTCCAGGTACCCACGTCAGTCCCACAGGTGTGGGAAAACCTCCAGCACCAGGTGGTGTTTCCAAGTAGATCCAGGATTGCTCCAAGTTGTGGGGCACCCTGGATTTTTGCAGGTGGACTTTGGAGGTGTTTCAGTGTCCGAGCTGTTTCTGGGTGGGTGTCTAAGAGAGGAGCAAACCCTTATTCTTTGGAAAGACTGGAAAGCATGCAAGGTGCTTTCGTATTCTTAGCGTGAGCCCCTTTGATTTCCTCCTGGCACAGCTCCCTGGTCTGGTTTATGCCCTGCTTGGCCCAACTCCTTGAAATCCTGCCATTTGTGCACTTCCAGTGCCTTGGCCCCCAGTGGAAGCAGAGCACAGCCGTGGCCACTGGCCAGCTGGACACTCGCTCCCAGCTCCTCCCACCCTTGCTGGAGGTGCTGAGCATCCATCAGGTGCGGGCTGTGTGGCTCTTCCTCCAGCTCTGGCTTGGTCCTTGTCCTTGTCCTCTGCAAAGTGTGGGCAAAGAGGCAGGAGAGAGCGTGGCTTCAGGGCTTCCTCTCTCCAAACAGGGCTACCCCAGTGCAGCAGCACCACGGAACGAATGCTACAACGGGGAGCTGTTGCTATGGTGAGAGAAATAATATTTAAGCAGCAACTGTTTATAAATATAAAATCCCTACAAAGTTTTCTAAAATTAGGTTAAGGGGGCTAGAGCTGTCAGGGTATCGTAAAAGTTTGGCCAAATACTGGTATTTTTGGACACGTGTGAGCTGGGTCCTCCTAAAACAGCAAACTCTAAGTTCCAAATGCTAAATGAGAGAAGTGACGACTCTGCTGTTGTGCTTCCTGAAATTGAGAGGCAACCTCAGAGCCCTGAACTGGCTGTCGCAGCCTGGCCTGTCTCCCTGAGTGGAGGCAAAACCAACCTTCCCAGGGATTTCTTTTCCCTCCTGGCACAGCTGCAGAGCAGGGACCTGGGCTCTGCTGTTTCTCCGTAGCTCCCTCGCCGCCGAGGGGAGTTGTCCTGAGCTGCTGCTGAACTTGCTGGCACCGTGACCCTGCAGTAATATTTTGTGAATGCTAGAAGATTTGGAAAGCTCTGAGCTGGGGAGGTGGGAGCTCCTTGCAGAGTTCAGGGTGTCGTCAAGAGCTGGGAGTTGCTCCCACGAAGGTATGAAGAAAACTGCTGTGAATATTTGTAACACCCAGGCAGCACCAAACATGCACAAAGTCAAAATAAACACCTAATACCCACCGCAGCATCTCCAGAATCATCAGCTGGCTCTCCCTGGCGGCTGCCATTTCAGCAGAGGTGCAGCTAAAGATGCAGCTTGGTTGGCAAGTGCTGCACCAAGAGGAAACATTCCAAGTTGCCAAAAGTCCGACCCGCTTCGAGGGGTCGAACAGAGGCAGAAACTCGGAGGAGCGTGAGCACCACACCGCAGGCACCTCCACAGCCCTCTGGCGTTCCCTCTCCTTTGCCCCATCCCACCTTCCCGGGCAGACAGGATGGCACCTTCTCGCCTCAGCTCCCAGTATTCAGGCCATGCCAAGGGTGGTTTTTGGCCCTGGCAGCACAAGGAGGATTCCTGGCGCTGGGGAACGAGTCCCCATGGCAATATTTTATTCTTTTTCCACCAGAAAAAAACGAGTGAATCGATGCAGACCACCCATCGCTACCAAACCCAATGGGGCACCGGGGTGGGGTGGGGT
>NW_008581050.1:0-4898 GCF_000691845.1 Merops nubicus | reverse complement strand
GTATCAAATGCCTTGCACAAGTCTAGACAGATGTCATCACTTGCTCTTCCCATATCTACCAGAGCTGTAACTCTGTTGTAGAAGGCCACCAAATTAGTCAGGCATGATTTGCCCTTAGTGAAGCTGTGTTGGCTGTCACAAATCACCTCATTATTTTTTATGTGCCTTAGTACAGATGCCAGACACAGCACAAATGTCGTACTTAGGCATAAAAGCTTTTGCAATTTACAACTAATTTCTTTAATATTTAATTGTGAAAGGATATGCTAAGATATACCTAGTATCACTATCTGGATACATACTGTGACAATATCATCTAGCCTGACCTCCTGAAACTGCACAGGAAAAAAGTTCATAACTATTTTGTTTAGCAAGCTCTTAAGTTTGATTTGATCTTTGGTAAACAAAAATATAAAGTGGCCTCAAAATAATGGATCACACGATTGATCAGCTGTTCACTGGTTAACAAGCACCTCATTTTGAACATACCCACATTTATCATCACTTTTTTTCAAATGAGGATATTGGAAATAAATATATTATTCTGATAGTGCTCCCACTTGGCCTACATTGAGTAAATCCCCATTTAATTTTGCTTTCCTACATACATATCTCTGAGCAACTGTGTGCCATAGTAAATGTATTCAAACTAAAAACTGTTTATTTGTAAAATTTAATTTTCAGTTTCTGCTTTTCATATTTCAAGTTGAAGAACTACAGCTGTGTCTGACCATTCCTACATCTATGTTACATTTGTCTCTACAAAGATTTTTGTGTCTGTTTCTATTAACACTCTTAAGCAACATTAATGCAGCAAAATTAAGGAAAAGTTTGAAAACTTTGATAGTGATCCCATGTCTCTAAATCATACACAGAACTAACATTTTTGCCTCAAAGGAAAAATCCCACAAGGCAAATGACTGGAGGCAACTTCCTGTTGATTTAAATAAAGTTCACTAAGGAAGGCTCTGAGATTTGCCTTAGATCAACATCAGGTCTAGCATTGCCAGAATCTTTTAATTCTGAGACACAGAGAAGCCTTGGGGCAGAAAGATTTCTCAACACCTGTTTCCAACTAGCAGTACTCAGAAGAATGGTAGCAGTGTGAACTAACTTCCTGGAAAGAGAGAGAGCTTTCTGTCTCTTCATATTTTGTTTGCCCTTAATTAAGGCACAACTTTTGGCTTTGACCTTGATGGAATCTGAGCCTTGCTAACACCAGCAGAAATTGCCAGTGGAATATATGGGGTCCATCTGCCTTCTTTACCTAAAAAAAATAAAAATTAAGACAAAAAAACCCAGACAAAAAATATTTAACAGGTAGGACTGACTGGACTTGATATTACCACCTTCAGGTTGGGCCATTACTGGGTTATGATGGAAAATACCACTTCAGCCATCAAGAAGTCTTCTCTTTAGATAAAGTCCCTACCTATCTCTTTTGCTATCCTGTAGATATCTCTTGGAAAAGGAGATTGATTCTCTTGCTCTAGTCTGTCTTCCTTCAGCTAGGAAATAAAAATAGCCATCTGATTTTTAGTACTTGCATGTTCTTTGTCAGTAAAGCAAGGCGAGATACCACCTAGTTCTTAGAAGGTCCTATACATTCTAGTCCATCTCCACTTCTTATCCAAAAAGAAGACTATTCACCCAATATCTTACACCTTTCAGAAAAAGGATCTGCATATTCAAAAATGGTCCAAACTCAATGATGAAGTATAAATCCAGAGAGCTGAAATGCCAGATTGTCAGATAATCTCCTGAATGGTTGCTAACCATTTCTTCTGCTGACCACTTACCTGGCTAAGAATGATAGTATCATTAACAGACAGACCAGCAACCAAAGTCCTCCATCCACTCTTAAATCATACACCAAAGAACCAAGGTGGACCACTGGAGGAATGAATAGACCAATGTATTCACTCACAACACAAGATGTACACAAGGGAGCAAGCTGGCCAAGGAACCATGCCATAGGATATGGAATCAGCCAGACAGGGAGTCCAATTACATAGAAGTTTCCCAAAGGGAGACTCAGCTTCCTCCACTAGCCTGAGAACTCTAATTACTACGAATAGTCAAACAGCCCTTTCAATAACCAAAACCCAGTCAGCTCTTATAGAGGTGGCTTCTTGCCCTGCCTTCAAGTTAATGTGGAAGGTGGGGACACCTGGTGGTGATCTCCTAATCAGTTCCCACCCAAGGCTGAGCCAGACCCGGGGTGGAAATCAATCAGGAGGGTCTTTCTTGCCTGGTTGTGGACATCATCCATATGCCAACCCTCGTTCAGGGCTGGGGGTTTAACCCCAGCACTTTGCTTCTGTGAGAAGATGCCATAAGTTTCCTCTGTGTCTGATAGAGCCAGTGCTAGCCAGCTCCAAGAAGGACCCTCTACTTGCCAAAGCTGAGCCAATCGGGAATGGTGGTAGTGCCTCTCTGATAACAAATCTAAGGGGAGAAAATTGCTGCACAACAGAAAATGGAAAAGAAGAATGTGAGAGAAATAACTCTGCAGACACCAAGGTCATTGAAGGAGGGGGAGGAGGTGCTCCAGGTGCTGGAGCAGAGATTCCCCTGCAGCCCCTGGTGAAGACCATGGTGAGGCAGGATGTCCCCCTGCAGCCCATGGAGGTTAACAGCAGAGCAGATATCCACCTGTGGAGGACCCCATGTCTGAGCAGGTAGATGCCCAAAAGACGCTGACACCATGGTGAGTCCATGCTGGAGTAGGCTCCTGGCGGGACCTGGCAGGAGAGAGGAGCCTATGCTGAAGCATGTTTACTGGCAGGATGTGTGACTTCATAGGGGATCCATGCTGGAGCAGTCTGTTACTGAAGGACTGTGCCCCATGGAAAGGACCTCCACTGGAGCAGTTCATGAAGAACTGCAACCTGTAGAAAGGACCCACAGTGGAAAAGTTCATGAAGGACTGTCTCCCATGTGAAGGACTCCATGCTGGAGCTGGGGAAGAGTGTGAGGAGGAAGGAGCGGCAGAGACAATGTATGATGAACTGACTAGAACCTCCATTCCCTATCTCCCTGTGTCACTTGGGGGGAGGAGGTAGAGAAATCAGGAGTGAAGTTGAGCCCAGGAAGAAAGGAGGAGTAGGGGGAAAGTGTTTTAAGATGTGATTTTATTTCTCATTACCCTACTCCAATTTTGATTGGCAACAAATTAAATTAATTTCCCCACCTCGAGACTGTTTTGCCCATGATGGCAACTGGTGAGTGATCTCCCTGTCCTTATCTCAACCCATGAGCCTTCTGTTGTATTTTCTCCTCCTGTCCAGCTGAGGAAGTGGAGTGATAGAACGGCTTGGTGGGCACCTGGCATCCAGCCAAGGTCAACCCAGCACAATTTGTTATCTAATTGTGAACAGGCTGCCCAGAAGGTTTGTGGAGTCTCTCTCTCTGGAGACATTTAAAAGCTGCCTGGATGCATTCCTATGTTACCTGCTCTAGGCGGTCCTGCTCTGGCAGGGGGGTTGGACTAGATGATCTTTCAAGGTCTCTTCCAACCCTTAACATTCTGTGATTGTGTGATTAATTCAACACTCCTGAAGCATACAGGCAGAAAATGTTATGTTTTCAAAGCTGACAGAAATATCTCTACTCTGTGCAAGTTTTCAACCCATGAAATAATGTTAAAAGTGCATTAAAATAGGAAGCTGCATATGCTTAAAAAAGCCACAGTATTTTGCCTATAAACCTTCAAAACAATATGGACATTTCATATAACCCCAACAGAATGTTCATAAACCATTACAGCTTTTTTTTGCATTACATGAACCATGAATTCCTGAATTTTGAGGGCTATGGAAATTTTGCTTTTGTCCAGGGAAGTGATTATAATACACAGAACTTTCCCAATTCATCTAGCATTTCATTCTCTTGAGGCAACAGATAAAATTTGGTATCTAAATTTGATAGGTGATATTATTGAACCCCGTAATTGCTGAGGTATTCAGAAAGGACTTTTTCCACTAAAGCTTCTGAACTTAAGTTACCTGCAACACTTTTAGAATATGCCTGAGTTAGTCCACTTACAAAGCTTATAATCAATCTCACAGCCTCCTTTTGCTATACTGAATTTATCCAGACTTCAACCCAGTTTGCCCTCCTTCAAGATGCAAAACCAACAGCTAGATTAACCTTAACCACTTTCCTGTTTACTATCAGCGTGGTTAAGGAATGTGAATTTTTACTTGTATCTGGCCATCTAAACAAGGTATCCTTACCTTCCAACTGAGATACATTAACTTTCTGAATAACTAGCCAGCCAAGTGACATGCTTGCTTCCTGCTGTTCAGCCATCCAGTCAAGAAAATTAATTGCTCACCATCCTTAAGGTGGCCAAGTGTCAAATACTACCACCAAACTGTTTGTAAATCCAACAAACCACCCTACAGACAGACACTGTACAGTATAGAAGTAACCAAGGAACTATGTAACAGTGACTCAAACTTTCATCAGGACAAAGATCATGTTTGATGTCCCTCTACCATAACTTTTGGATTGCTCCAACACAGAAAAATAACTTAAGAACCATCTACTTTCTGTTCACAAGCACTATACTATATGATTATGTGAAAGGCAAGCAACAGCTGCCCAACAAGAAACGATTTCTAAAATCTACAAAACAGAAAGACTACAAATTGAATTAGTAAGTGAAACAGTAAAATTGATACATAAAAATTAGTATGTGCATTTTTCATGGTGCATCACTGTACTGTCAAGTCCAACAAAGCATGAAAAAATTCTAAACAAACCTGCTGGAGCTACGGGTTCTTCTTGAAGAGCTATAGGTTCTTGGGAGTGTTCTGGATCTCTTATCTTTCTTCTTTTTGTCACCTCTCTCTTTTTCTCTTTCTCCCTCTGTCATGGTTACAGGGGCTGGG
>NW_008581049.1:38674-48209 GCF_000691845.1 Merops nubicus | reverse complement strand
ACCTTAATGATTCTGTGATTCTATGGTCACCTTTCAGTTGTCTTGCCATTAACTGAAATGGTTGTAACAAGTCAAGTGCATTTTTACACTTGAATTAGTCCGTTGGTTGTAACTGTATGTGGATTCCCCCACAAGGCTTTAAGGGTTATGAATGCTGATAATGAGCTTACTCAGGGTGGTATGATTTTTATGGTCTTAGCAGCATTTAGTTTGTTTATCCCTATTTTAAGGGAGGATAGAAATAGTAATTCATTGGTCCCTTGCAAGTCTGACATGGAGTTTTGTGAACTGTACCCAAGGTTGATATCCAGTATTTTCAAGGTGTTGTTATAGCTTCTCAAGAAACACTCTTTTCCTTCCTCTTCAGTCTCCCCCTGGGATTTTAAGGATTACTAGATAATGCTTTTATTTCTGCTTCAGAAGATGAGATCATTGATAATTCCTGTGTGGACGGGTGTTGGTGTGGGCTTGACAGGTAAAAGTGTTATCACTGCACTCTCCCTTTTCATGCTGATCTGTCATGAAACCGTTAGGAGGGTACCACAACTCTGTAGCTACTTCTGTTTTTTCCTTTAGAAACCTTGATATTCAGTGTGGCCAGGGGTCCTATTGCCCAGCTGGCCATCTCTGCTTCCTTAATAAAGGACCATCATAGTAATGAGATTGAAAAGTGTCCTTCTATGTTAATAATGGTAGTTCTTTAATATGCATACTTAAAGTGACATAACAGTCTACCGTGGTTCCAGCCACTTATCTTGCAAATGAAAAAAATCCCTCTGATTTAAAGCAGTAGTTCCTAATCTATGAGCTGCATCCTGCTTGCTGGACTCTGAGCCCATCCAGCTGCTAGCCACTTCACTGTGAAATGCAGCAGTGGAATTGTCGTCTCTGGACCACAACAGAGACAGTGTATGAGATCACTCTTCTCCTGAAGACCTCCACCTCCTCCTGCTTCAATCCGTGTTAATTACACTTGCTTCCTCAGACTATGCCCTTGCTTAGGCTCGTTCTCCCAGGGCTGTCTTCTTTCTTTGAAGTCTTTGGAATGGGCAACACCATTTTTACAGTGCCATTCTTAGACCTTCGGGGAATAAGTTTATGTTCTCAGCTTAATTTCTTGTGGGTTTTTTTGATAGATATATTGTTCTTCAGTCCGGTTATAGTGTGGTAGCATTTTTGTGAAACATATCAATCTTCTTGTACAGGTTGTACACAAATTTTAAAATGCTTGTAGGTGCAGTAGAAAAGCACTTAAAAGTACATGGTCATCTGTAAACCACAGAAAAATAGATTTCAAATAACAAGGAAATTCTCATACTCTAACTGTAGAAGCTACCATTACAAAACACTGTGCAATGAAGGACATCAACTTTTCTCATTTATATTAAGTTATATAGTGTTATTTGAGAAGTATACCTTGATTGGTAAGGAGAGAGTACAAATTGATTTCCTATGAAGTGCTTTGTTCTGTAAGTCACTGGTAAAATTAAAGGGAAGTAATAAAGATGACATGCTGCACTACAATAACCAGGAAAAGCTGGTTATGAATAGGTGAACACACACAGACTTTAGCTTCTTCCGTGGCTTCTTAATTTGGGTGTGGTTTAATTAAATGTTAATACAGGAACTTTTGGGATTTTGAAAACAACTGCTTTGTGTGCAACTGAGGAAATCCATTTTCTCTCTGAGCATGTAATACCAGCAGCACCATTACATAGTCCCATTTCTGAAGAAAACCAGCTGGAAATAGTTCCTTTGAGTAGCTTCTAATTCAAATTGAGGCCTTTCTGCATCAGCTAGTTAGTGTTCACAGCCCACAGTATGTTAGAGTCCTCCCTGGCATAGCCAGTGCTACACACAGTTTCAGACCATTACATTTACCTGGAATCTTTGGCTTCCTAACCTAAGAATCTGGGATCAAATTTTGCCTCAACTGAAGCTAAGGAAGGAAGTGGCTGGTGTCATAAAGCTACCAATAATAAGCATAAATAAGTAGGGAAATAATAAGTAGGCAAAAAGATTATTTGATGTATTTTGGAATTGCCAGTGAGATGTTATAGTTCTGACATTTTCCAGTTGTATAACATCATCTGGTGCTCGTGCATCTTCTTCAGAATATACATGGTCTTTGGACCAGCCCCCGAGACGTGGGAAAACCTTGAGTTTGTGTCCTGTGACTAACCTGTTGTGGTTGTGCTTTGCTGTCCTGAGGTGTTTCTCTGCAGTGCTGGCAGGCACTGGGGGTCCCAGCCTGGGGGCAGCGCCGCTCCTGGCACAGCTACGATGAGCAGTTCTGGCCAGTTCAAGCATTTGTCAGCAAAGCAATACACTGTTGTTTTTTTTAACATGCTGTCACACACCATAAACTTACACCTCCTCCTTGGAGAGATCCTCACTCCATTTGAAGAGTTGTGTACCCCAGTGTCAAGGGTCAGTGCTGCTGCCTAGGAGCAGTTGTTTGAGTAGGGCAGCGACAGGAACTGCCACGGTCACTTGCTGCCTCTGAGCCTGACTTAAAAATAGAGTATGGGTATTAACAGCACTGAAGAAGCAGTGGCTTAACTCAGGCTCTTGGTTTTGTTTGGTGTGTTTCTTGCCTGGCACGTGTAGTTTGGAAAGCAGTCAAGAAATGCTTGCAGCCAGATTGTGTATTCTGCACCCAAAGGCCAAGAGAAAGCCCTTTTCTCCTCCTGCTTGTCACGTGTGTTTATTCTGGTAATGATTTACTCTGGGCAAAGTATGCTGCTTATAACTTAGCAAATATAAATTACTAATCTCAGTGATTTAACTGGATTTGGCTGTGTCCATGAGTTTTATATGTTTTCAAGGTCTAATGTTTAAAGATCATGCTCCTAAGTGACTATAAGAAATAGAAATAGCTGAAAGCCAGAGAAATGGGAGTCCTCCTCTGATCTAAGCTGCCTACTTGGTTAGGCCATTTAGGCTTTCTGTTGCACTTGGCAGTTTCTGCTGCTGAGACAGTTTAGAAAGCAGTGTCAGTGGAGATGTGGTTGTCATGACAGATCTTCTTACTCTGTCTTCTTCAGTTTTTATTGCAACCTTTTCTTCTTTCTTTCCCCTGTTTCCTGCTTTCTGACTTCTCTCTGATGTTCTTTTTCCTTCCTGTCTTCCCTGCTTTGCCTGTGTGCACAGGATGGAGTTCAAGATCTCCCGCAGTGGAGGAAGAAGTTGCTCTTCCCTGTGGTGCTAAAAGGACTTAATATAAAAGAGGCTTCCAAACATGTTCATGCAAGCATGTTGGTGATAAACAGGCTGCTGATCTGATTTGGTCAAAGTTTGTCTCCCTACTAGTAAGGTAGGAGAGTGAGAATTATAAACTTCTGCAGGGTGGCTTGGTGCTGAACTACTTGCTGTTGCATTTTGCTATATAAATACACAGTGCACTTTGCCTCTTTGCTTTCCAGCTGCCTTACAAGCACTGAAGAGAAAAAAGAGATATGAGAAACAATTGAGTCAGATTGATGGGACACTATCGACCATTGAGTTCCAGAGAGAGGCACTGGAAAATTCCCATACCAACACAGAAGTGCTCAAGAATATGGGTTATGCTGCACAAGCTATGAAAAAAGTCCATGCAAATATGTAAGTGTTTTCTAATATCTTTCAAGTTGACCTTACTAACCACTTCAAAATTATTTCACCCTCCAGTCTATTGTGTCAAGTCAGGCAGTTTTGACTTTGTTTGGGGGTCAGGGATGCTATCGGTGCTATAATGTTGTATTTGGCAGAAGAGTATCTTTTCTTAACAGCAAGTCTAGAAGGAAGTCTAACTAGAGAGATCTGTGTGGTACCTGTGGTTTTGTTTTTTTTTTTTTTTTTTCAAGTCAGCTTTGGCAGTAGAGGCTGTCCTCTGGCCTTGGTTCTTCCACAAGAAAGCTTAATTGAAGAAACTAAGTGGACTTTTTTCCTTAAAATTCTTATGATGGAATTTTGAGATGTTTGATTCAAAGTACTAACTAGACCTGGACGAAGGAGAGTGTAGATTTTTTTTTTATTATTATTTTTCATGTGCGTCATATTTTTATATGTCCTATATTATTTTGTGAGGTGTTTTTCTGCCTGAATAAACAGAGTTAAATCAGAAAGGTTGTTGTGGGAGATGTAAACAGGAACTGAAACAATGATGGAGTGAACAATGAGGGGAAGCTTTTAAATGGGGTATAGTTCTGTTAAGTCTTCCAATTCTGGTGAAAGCTTAACATCAAAAAAATTAATCTATAAAGATGCTGACCTTAGGAAGGACATGAGATCTGCCCAGGAATGTGACTGTCAGCTGGCGAAGGTATGAGAAGAACAGAGGGAGAGAGACACAGACTGCTGCAGTTTGACTTCTGTTATAATCCCAAAGTGGAAGAAATTGGGCTGGCTGAAACACACAGAAGCTTGCCCAGAAACATTAAGGCATAGATGAGGGAAATTATTCCCTGCGGGTTCTGGTTTTTGTACAGCCATGGGCATAAAAAGAAAGTAGAATCTGTTCAAGTTTCCCTGAGTCTCTTCTGTAGGTTTTAAATGATGTAGCTTTAAAAAATGTTTCCATATTATCTTGCCAGGGACTTGAACAAAATTGATGATTTGATGCAAGATATCACTGAACAGCAAGATGTTGCCCAGGAAATTTCAGACGCTATCTCAAACCGAGCTGCCTTTGGTGAGGAGTTTGATGAGGTTAGTACTTCAGTAAAGCCAGCAAGTTAGCTGGTAAATGACTCCATAATTATTTTGTTGTGTGTTGGCTTTTTCCAATAGTTTCTCAAAAGGTGTGGATGTGAAATTCCTTGGTCATATCTTTATATATATATATAAAATGCACATACATATATTATTGATTTTATTTATTTTATAGGTAAGATGTAATAGAAATCTATGTATGTAAAATATAAATGTTTTTATTTATATATATTTTTTTTTTAAATGGCTATTTTAATTGCACTCCTGTAGTTTTTATTCTCATTTATATCATGGAAGGAGGAGGTCACTAAAATGTGTAGTTTGTCTAGCTCCAAGGGGACATTGAAACATGTAATTTTCTGTGCTCCAAATAGACATCCATTTGACTAAGTGCATGTTCATGTTCATGAATAGTCTGCTGTTCACAATTATGGATGTTTTGACAGTTTTTTATAAGGTCTTTTTTGGTGCTTGGAGGTGGAGGTCCTTTGTTTTCCAGATTTTTCTACAGAAGAATCCATTAGGTAAATCCATTAGGTGGAAACAATTCCTGTTGCAGGCAATAAGGTTTATTCCTTGAGCTCTTTTATTCTGAAACCATTACAAGCCACATAGGCCCTCCTGAAAATTTGTTGCAGTAGCTTTCATCCAGTGTTCCTGGAACTGATTTTGTGTATCTAAGCAGGACATCACTTATTTCTGATCTAACCATGGCTGAAGACTCAAGGGTTAGGTGTACTAAAATTCCTGCAGTCTGTGGAATGCAGAGCTGGGGATCAGGCTCAAACCAGTCTGGTTTTGTTTTTTAACTATGTTTTAAAATGACCAAGTACTAGAGATCATTTGGAGAATGTCCTAAATAAACTAAGAATTCATTCTGTCTTCAACTAAATAGTTCCTATGTGCCCAAATGGACAGACAACAAAGAAAAATATTTGTGCTATATCACATTTGCTTGATTGAGGGGGAGGGCAAGTTTCATTCAACATTTGTAATTTGCTGAAAATAGTAACAATTCTTTGTATCTTGTTTTTCTACTTTGAGTCTTAATAGTCTTTTCAAGAAACATCTAATCAATACTGCTACAAAGGAATGGGATTTATCGTGAATAAACTGGGCTTCAAACAACTGAAAAACACACTGCCATCCCAAGCAGCTGTACAGTGTCACTTACTTTTCATCAGCGCATACCTTGTAGGAGTCTAGACTTAGTATGTATGTTGTAGATGGACTAGGATCTTTTAGGAACTTCCTGGTCAAAGCTGACAGGCATGTCTTCTGTGCTGGGTAAATAAGCCACAGTCACGTGGGGCACCGTTGTACCAGCACCCGCTTTTGTATAGGAGCCTGATACATATAGCACTTGTTCAGTAATTGGGAAATCTGGTTTGCAGGCCACTTCAGCTTAAGAGTGTTAGAGTCAATCACTTAATCATTGGGTTATGAGGTGATCTGTGTCAGAGAATGATACTTGATTTTGTTTTATTGGAGGACACTTTGACCACACACTTGGATTTCCCTTTTGTGTGTCTGCCGTGGGTATAAAGAGATTATGGAAGCATGTAATTTCAGCTGCTCCAGATAGACACAAAAACATAAGAGGTCTTTCTACCTGTGCTGACATGTCTGTGCTGACGTGTATGTCGTAAGGAATGCAAAAAAGCTCTGTTCTACCTGAGCAGAATCCTTGATGGGGTGACTATTTCTGATAATCAGATGCAACGTACACATATTCCAGTGCTCAAAGCCTGAAACCTGAGAGTTCACGTGGTGTCTTCCTTGCAATCTTTTTGACATAGGTTCAAGAAGAAAAAGGGGATTTGTTGTTGCTGTTGCAATTGTCTACAGCCTAGCTGTAGAGCAATGCCTGAGTTGTGGGAAACATAAATTAAGTCCATGATAGGAGAGTAGAAGAGCTTAAAATTTGGGTCTCCCACTTTGAGAGCCAATGTTCTAGCTGTTAAAAGTGTTATGTTAAAAGTGTAGGGGCCCTGATTACTCTTTCCTTTGCTTTTTTTTTTTTTTTTTTAAGAGCCTGTGATGGCTGACACACCTCTTATTTACTTGTTCAGCAGAGGTTGGTAAGGACTAATTTGATTTTGGGGAGTGGCCATCTAGAGGTCTTTGAAAATACCTGTTTCCATTGACTTTACCACAACTTGGGTACTAACTCTGTAAGAAGCTTGTATTCGCACCACTGACTGAGGCACTTAAAAGTACAGACAGGTTATCTCCTCAGCTAAATGCCTAAGTTAAACACAGGGGCACTGTTGCACATTTCTTTGACAGATCAGTTGTCGGCTGAACATTCTCAGGTGTAGACCTGATGCTGAATTTTTTTTTTATGATATCCTAATATTTGCACTGTGAACTAGGCCAGATAGATAGGCAAACTGTAGCCTCTGGCCTTAGAAATATAAAGGCATGAGAAAGTAAGTCTGGGAGGGCCTGTGATCACTGTGTAAGTATCACTTTGATTTTCATGTTGGTGATAAGCAAGGTATAAATAAGTAGGCAAAGCCCATTTCAATACCCAGTCGGTCTCGCTTTGCTACAGCCACTCTTTTCCCAGCCACTTTTGCCCACTGTTTCTTTTTAAACCATTTTACAAATGTGGCAAATGTACGTTTCTCTACAAATCTGTGACGTTTATCTTCCTTTCTTTGGGAAACTCCAGCCAAAGAATAAGTTTTTCACTTTTTAAAAAAAACTCTGTAGCCTCTTTATTTTAATATTATACAAGTGGATTAGATCCTCTGTCCAAATACGCTTCTGCAGCTAAAAGCCCGAGTGTGTTACGTGCTTCAGGAGTGACTAACAGGACCCAGGAGGACAGCCCTGGTTCCAACACGGCTTTGAAATCGTACGTGATCCTGGACGTGTGTTGTGGGGCAGAAGCAGAGTGTTAATGGCCATCTGCGTTACAGCCAGTGGCACTGGCTGCTTTGCACATTAGAGTCCGTTAAAGAGTGCAGGCTCTAGATTTGGAACAACCTGAGGATGGCACAGCGTCTTTTTTTCCCTCTGTTTGCCTTTTTGATGATTACTACACTGCCATCCGTTTTCTTTCTAGTTCTATTTTTTGTCCTGTTTCTAACTTCCATTGTCCTCCTTCCAACTTTGAATTTAGGTTTATTTTTATTGCTCACACTTAATAAAAATGATGCTTGTGATACATGGGGTTTTTTTTTATATTTGTTTGCAGGTATAAGCTGTTCTTTTGTATTTTGCTTCATGGTCATTAAATGTGCCCTTGCATGAGATTCCTGTCAGGACAATGAATTTGTAAAGAATGTTTTCCTTAAATTTAGGATGAGTTGATGGCAGAATTAGAAGAACTGGAGCAAGAAGAATTGAACAAAGGAATGAGAGATGTCAGACTGCCGAGTGTTCCATCCACATCGCTGCCTTCTCACCCTGGTAAGCTGCTCACTTGCCATTTTATGTTTCTCATGATTAAAGCATGCTGTGATTAGGAGAAGAGGACAAGAGAACTCCAGGTATGGGTTTAACTGTGTTTTAACTTTCAAAGTATTACAGATTCCTTTTCCTATTTTTCTATCTGTTTATCAGTAAAAGCAGAGTGGAATTCTCGTTTGCTGTATGAAAGCATTTAGGATCAAATTATTTGTAGATTTAGGGATGTAAACATGGGGAACTTGACCTTCCACATACAATATTGCTTCTCCTCCTGAAATGCGGTAAAATCAATGAGGAATGGGATGGCCTTTTTTCTCTTTTTGGCAATTAAATCCGCAGTCTTTTCGAATGAGAGTCTGACCTAGATTCAAAATGTTTGCATCACAAAGATCCAGCTTTGTGGAGCAGTGGTTTGATATTTACTGCTAGTATTTTAATTAGCAATGAAAGAGGCATCAGGAAGTAGTCATTTAAAGAAATACTGCCATTCCTTTGCATTCTTTCTACAAATCAGACTTATTCCTGGATTAAGTACTAGTCTTATTTTTCTGTAGTTCTACCCTGTTCATTTTGAATTAGGTCAGAGACAGTCAGCTTTTAACTATACCTTTTGTCATGTCCCTGCTGTATTCTATCAGCTGAAAGACTTGCTGTGTACTAATCTTAGTAAAAGGGTATAAATATTTGGTGGCAAGGGCAGCACACGTGTGGCACAGGTTGTTTATCGTGCGTTCTGCTGCAGAACAGGTTCCCTAGACTAGCTCAGCTCAGAGACCTCCTATATGTGTTTTGGCAGATGGCACTTAAAACCCTGAAAAACAGTTTAAAGTGTTCAGTGGGATTGTTGCCTCACCTACTTCAGTAAATTGCGGAACAGCTAGTGAAAATATGGGTTTAGGAAAACTCGGTGCAAACTGCAGTCTGCGCATTTATGGCTTGTTCATACATCCTCTCAGGTCCAGCTGTGCCAGTTGATGTTTGTATTAAACTCAGGCCATCTCTATGTGCTTCTCACTGTCTTAATTGGCTATTTCATCTGTCTGTATGACTGCTTCAGGCAGAACCAGCTAGTTATATTTATACAGCTTAAGGCCTTGCGAAACTGGCTTATCTTTTATGAAACTGGATGCTTGCTGTTAAACAGCAATGGCAAAATAAGAACAACAGTTAACGGTTCCATAGTGCTTCTAATCAGAGATGTGTGTTACCTTCCTGATTATAGAGATGGGTAAAATGAGATGGAGCAAGGCATAGTGAGACAGTGGCATTTGTCTCTAGAATAGGGGCTGGACCCCTGATCTCCTGTGTCCTCCTCCCGCCACCTTTAGTCCCCTAAGGTGGTAGTTGCAGCCCCCTTCAAGGTGGTTGCTCCCTGGCCATACAGCTGCCACAGGCAGGCGCCAACGGGCCGCTGGAAACCCAC
>NW_008581049.1:30564-38657 GCF_000691845.1 Merops nubicus | reverse complement strand
CAGGAATGCAAATCCTGACATGCACAGCCCACAGATGGACACAGCCTGAGGCTGAACCTAAGGCATGCAGTTTGTACATCAGTGAATGAGGACTATTTGGGTGAGGTTCCGGTTCACGAAATGTGAAAGATGTGTGATAGGAGTTTGGGGTGAAAACAAAATTGACCACAGCAATTGACTGATGTCACCTGAGCAAAGATAAGTTCAGGAATTTTTTCTCCCTTTTAGTAAGAGACACCTCTCATTAAAATGGGGTGAATCTGTTTCAAGACTGGACCTGCACAGACAGAATCCTTCAGCACTATTTGGAAAGACAGCAGGATGCACAGCTGGCCAGGAGCAGGTCACTCGTGCCATGCCAGGTGGCAGCATTCTTCTGGACGCTTGCTTTCTGTGACAGCTTTTAGAGATTAAATGTATTTTCTGTAGGAGTCTTTCAGCAGAGTTAAAAATACAGGTCAGATGTAACCTCAGGGTTCTATGTGAGATAATGGCGGGGCAGAGTGGTCACATTGCTCATGAGCTTCATTACTGCATCACCTATGTTTAGCTTTCTACTCCATAAATTGATCTGAGATCTTCGAACTGAGAAGCACTGTGCCAGTCCCCGTGCTAGCAAATAAAATGGCTCTGACTGTTACTGCAGTTGATGGTTATTGTTATCTCTCTTCCTGTGCAGCATCGACCAGGAAGAGGGCAGAAGATGAAGATGAAATGAAGAAGCTGGCTGCCTGGGCTTCATAAGAGCATGGTCTTTTTATAACACTGAACATTATAGCACAGATGTAAAGAGCTGCAAAGATTTTTTTGTAACTGTACTGATTTAGTGTGGTTGTATTTCATAAACCCTGGGTTTCTGTGGCCAGTCTTGCTAAGAAGAGTGTTACTGCCATATGACAACACTAGATTAAAAAAAAAAAAAATGAACAAAAAATGCACTAGTTGCCCAAACCTCCAAGCATAAAAGTTGTTTCAGCCTTGGCCAGAGATCTGCTTTGTTGTTAGTGTCATTTTTGTTAGGTAATGTCTTCCTGTACCTGGCTGGTCTGTAAAACCTGTGTGCCTCATGTACGTGCACAGCTGGACTCTTTGTTGAAGTGAAGATGTTAAATTAAGTCACCAAGGCCCTGTCGTAGAGGGTTATTTGGCTCAGACTATTTGAATGTTAGCAAAACAGCTTTATAGATGTACTGACTTGCAAATTCCTTTGAGTCCAAGAGCTAAGAGCCATTCATTTGTGCATGGAATTTTAAACTGCCTGGAGCAACTTATGATGTCCTAAATATTAAGAGGAGGCTCTCCTGTAGGTTTTTTGAAGTGGGATAGGTTTTTTGTTTTAACATTGGCCAGAATATTCTCTGTACTTCTCTAGGTCAGCTTGAATCACATCTGGAACTATTTCTAGCTCAGTTAAAGAACAGTTTTACAATGATTGGGGAAAATGAAATGTCCAAGTTCTTACAGAACCCTGCTAAACAGAAGTGATATCTGCTAACTTTGTCAGAAGTCCAGAAGAGACTTGATCTTCCTGTAGTGCCTCTTCCACTGTGTCTTTCTAGCATGAGTCTTTATTTTGTATAATACTCATTCTCAAAGGAATTAGTAACACATTTTTTTAATTTTACATTTTTGAAATAATTTTAATTTCTGAACATTGACTTCTTCTCTCTTACTCAGTTTTTGAATGGAAATAATGGCAGCGTGTTGTATTTGAAATGCCTTTTAAACTGTTTAAAAACTGATTCTTGATTATTACTTGTAAAGTTGAGGTGCCCAACAGACAGCTTTTTAGCCTAAGAGACAAGTGTCACTCGGAGTGCTAAACCACTACATGTATAGAGAAATCACTGTTCAATACAAGGTAGAAATTAAAAAGGTTGCTTTGTATTAACAAATTTTATTAAATAACACTTAAGCTCTATGCTAGTAGCCTGCTGTCAGTCACAAGGAAGTAGTAAAATACTGGGGAGTTCCTTCAAATGTGGGAAGCAGGGTCACATTAATCCAGGTTTCTTGTTTTCAAATTAATTTAAATTTGCTGACTATTGAGCCCCCCTTGGGGAATAGTGGTGAGATTTGGTTTCTGTAGATCTGTAGCAACAGAGGACTGACCCCTTCTCTTGAGGGCTTTAGAAGCTTTGTTGTTTGCTGGGTGTTTAGCTTTGATGGGCTACAATAGGCTTCAGCTTTTTGGATTTTAGGAACAAGCTAATGTGTGTTTGTGGACACTGCTCAGAAACTTTCAAGACGAGTTCCATGGATGAACCGAAGATTTACAAACCCTATGGAGAGATTCAGTTTTTCAAGACTTTTTTATTCTCTGTAGTGGAATTGCTTTTGGTTTGCATCCATATGAAAGGAGAATCAAGCCTTGCCACATGACTTTAGATACATTTCCTACTAGGAAAAATTGTATGTATTCTGTCCCAGAGTTTGGAGGTACCAGAAAATTGTTCCTTTCTGTTGAGAGTAAAGAAAACTTGGAACTATTCAACTGTTGTTTTAAAAACAAACAACAACAATAAAATGCCTTACATTTAAAAGTACATTTTGAACTCTCAGTAGGAAGCTGAACACTAACATATTAGTTGGCTTTTAATGCTTGCTGAAATTCAGGATGAGATGCCAGCTGAAAGCAGGCATATAATAAAATAACAATTATTCTGAGTTATTTTGAATCCATTTGCTAATCCTTTTGGCTGGAATCCTGTTTTCCTGTGCTTGTGAACATATCTGGTATTTCTAAACGTGAGGCTGTGCCAACATAGTCCCCTGCTTAGCTTGGAAAAGCTGGCTTCTAGCATCTGTTCTTGGTTGAATTAGTAGGTTTTGATTACTTGGCATTTGTGTAGCATGTAGCATATTTAAGGTGATCTACAGCCTAACCAAAACAGGTCTGTAAGCTTCCAGTTTGAAAGCAAAGTGGTTTTTAGTCCGCTTTGGAGAATGCAGTGTGATGCTCCACGTGAGCCCCTGCAGGAGGGAGTAACTCGCAGGGAGGTATTCTCCTTGGCAAGCTACCATCTGACTGCTGACCTTCAGCAGTTTTGGCCAAGTGTTGATGCTGGGAAGCTTCAGGTGTTCTCATCTTATTGATTTCAAACCAGGCACTTTAGGAACAAAATTTGTGAAGGGTGAAGAAAAGAAACAGGTCACTTGGGTGAGCTGCTCTAAAAGCCTGTGTGCAGTGGCTGGCGATTCTGGAGCAGAGAGTCGTGTACCAGCTCACAGGCCAGGACACATGGTTGGTGAAGCTGTACTCAGAGATACTCTAGTCGTGTACACAAACCAAAATACGTTATGGACCAGCAGAACTGGAGTGTTTGGTGCTGTATTTGTTTGGGAAACAGTAGATGAGTGGTTTCCTTCAAAAGCAAAGGAGCTCCAGGGATTTAGTTCAGCTGAAGAGATAGTTCTTTCATGTGTAAATTCAGATGACAAATGGCTCTTCCTTTTTTGAACATATGTCTCTCTCTTCATGCCAAGATGCTATTTGTTCAGTATGTGAGCACACAAGAGTGAGCAGTGTCAACATGTTGCTGTAAATATGCTCTCTACTAACAGGAATGTATTTTACAAGAGGACTGTGGCAGCAGATGGTGTACTATAGATTACTTCTTTCTTGTTTCTTATTTATTTTGAGAGTATTTTCTTTGAACAGGCTTGGATGTTTTTAATCTGGACAGCTGTAAAAGGGGCAAAATACATTAATAAAAAGTAAAAAATTAATATATGCTGTAAATATTTTCATGTCATACTTTTGTGATATGATTATATTAAAATTATTTTCCTACCAGGCTGAACTGTAAGTACTCTCCTTGTGCAGTCATTAGGATACAGTACTCTTTAGAAGGTGTGAGCATATTTCATATTTTTAGATGTATTAATCTTTTGGTGTTAGATTAGAATGCAAGAATTCTTTGAAGGTGATTTGGTTTAAAAAGTCAACTAACCAAAAAAAGAAAACCAGTTCAGTGTATGCTGTGGTGCTTGGGCTGCATTCCTTCCCACTTAACACTTCTGTTGCAAGATTCTTTTATTTTAATATGTCCAAAATACCTCCCTCCCTCCAATCCCAGAGATCTCTTAATTGTTTCAGAAATATGTGTATTTCACTTTCCAGGCCTTAGTTGAAAGGAAAGATTTTTAAACATGAAAAAGAGAAATTACTCTTCAGTAGCAAGGATGAAGTAAAACAAATAAAATAATGCAGTTTTTAATGCCCTGCATTAGAATCTCCCTAAAGTAAGAGACTGTGTGTGTACAGTATCTCCCATCTTGTGTACATGCACACATGTATATTTACACACATATATAAAGGGTTGGATCAGTGGTTTAAGGCCATCAGTCAGACCTGGGGTTGAAAGGGTACAATGGCTGGGGCAGCTTGTCTGCATCTTTGTGGGGCCCAATGGCACCATGTGCCAGCTGTGTATACAGCTGTTTGGGGTGAGAGGTATAGGAAGGTGGAAGGAGAGGATGGGCATGTATGGGAATTATTACCAATGAAAAAAATATCACTGTTTTTAATGATGTAGATCCTATTTTAGTGATGTCTGTTTTTAAAGAGGAAGCTTTAGTCTCAGACTAGCTTGAACATCTCAAGAAGTGGCAAATATCATAAGTCTAATCTAACATAGCTGTTGCATCTTCTCAGGCATGCCCCGGCTGCAGAGACCACTGCGAGAACCACCAACACAGCACTGCTCAGTCAGGTGTATACTGCAGGGAAAATCTGCCCCATTCATCTGACGTTGAGCACAGTGTAAGTGGTTTATTGTTTTGTTATCAATGCTAAATTATCTGGTGATCGCTGGACTCTGTACTTGGGATCAATATCTGCAGTGCAACAGATGAAGGTAGACAATGTAGTTATGAAATGTTAGTATGTGCCTAGATATTTCTGCACACCCTTGTTCAGCTGGGATGTCAGGGTCATGCCAAGCCCTCTGCTGTTCTGCTCCCTCTTCTCCTGCACGCTGCCTGTGCTCAGGTGTTCATGTTTCGCTTGTGTGTCTGCTTAGCTGATCTTCCCCCCACCCTAAAATAGTTGATAGTTGTCTTCCTCTTTATGAGGATGAGCTTTGGGAAATGCCCTTGAGATAGTTTGGACATCCACACCCCGAAGCCTTGTACACCCGCTGTGCTCTCACCAGGTGCTGTTTAAGGCAGGTTTAATCAGGTGCCCTTTAAGGCAGCTGAACTCTGGCACTGCTTGGCCAGCTTTCTCAGAGGGTAGGCATCTTGTTCCCCCGGACTTGAATGGCAGCATGTGCCTAAATTGAGGATCTGTGGTTTGAAGTGAGCTAAATTTAGTAAAATCGGGGGGAGGTTAACAGGTCTGAGGTAGCGAGTTTCTCCCATGCAGGCAGAGTCTCGACACCTCTCATTAAGGTATCGGCAGCAGTCAAAGGTGTGCTGCCTTAGTGGGTAAGGAATGTTTTGTGGGTTCAGACAGGATTTACAAGGCCCACCCTCCACCCTGAGTTAAGCTTCCTTTTGGCAAAAAATAAAATGTGCACTTTAAGAGGAACATACGTTTTCAGCTATACTGAATATGTAAATAGATTCAGATGAATTCCACCACAAAAGTACGTATAATGCAGCTTCCCAAAGTGACCTCGGAGCAGCAGCTGAGCTAACTGAAGGCAGCTAGGGCTGCTGACATATAGGCCCTACACCTCCCTATTGCACACACCATATAGGTCTGCAGGGTGGTTAAGTGCCTGGTGCCCTGCTGTTTGTGCCAAGCAGCAGCAATGAGCTCTCACAGTGTCAGGGTGTGGACTCTGCAGACCTCCAGGAGGAGCTCTGGTTTCAGCACACAGCAAGAGACTCCAAGGCTTGGAAGAGACTGAGCGATTTGATTTTCACACAGGACCCGATTTCAGTGTTACTGCTCTTGCCGGAGGGAAAAGGGCCTGCTTGGAAGTGCTGCTCAAAAAGCAGGGGAGGGAACCTGCCCATCCACCCTGCTCCCCCTGCAAATCCTCACTTTTCCAAAGCCACAGTGCTCCTTCTAACTTTTCCAAAGTTGAAGTATTAACCACCTTCTCTGCTGCTTTTCTGGCCTCTGTCTTTTGTCTTACCTTCCCCTGTCCATGGCTGCCTTGGCACCCAGCTTGCCTCCCTGCTCTAGACTTGCAGACATGCAGGACATCAGAAGCTGACCTTCATGCAGAAGGTTTACCAGCTCCCTCATTATGAACTCACACTGTGCCAAACTGGAGCTAAGGCAATGATTTAATCAGTTAAAAGTACCCATTTTTTAAGAGAAGTTCAGCCCAGCATGATGAAGGGATTTAACCTCTTCAATAATGCTTCAGCTGGTAGTGCTTTGCAGTAGCTAGTGGCCAGCCACAAGCTGGATATAATTGCAACACTTTGAGGATACTGACCTGAAATAGAGGAGTCTCTTGGTCAAGTCTGTGTCTCTCAGCCCTTGCTTGGGTTCAGAGCATGTCTGTAATTGTGTGGTAATGTCAGTGCTGCGTCGGGTTAGGTGGGAACATGTGGGATGTGCCTACAGGAACATATCATAGTTGTTTTTGAGATTGTTAAAGATGTTCAAGTGTAGAATTAATCCATTTGGTTTACTGAGGATTTGGACCTTAAAAGGTAATTTTACTACGAAGAGGAGGTCTTATTTGTCAAAGGAAATTCAGTCTGAACTGACACATGTAGCAGACTGGCCCAGTTTTCAGGACTGGCTACACAGTAGAGCTGAATTGGGTTTGGGCCCTTTGCCCACTGAGGCACAAACTCTGCAGGGTCACTCCTGGTGCTGTGTCCATGTGTTACTAGGTCCTTCACGGAGCTCTCTGGCATAATCATTGTGATGCTTGAAGAAGTATCGCTGTACTCGAGCTGCTCCTGTAGCCCCCTTTAGGTATGGTAAGATTACCTGAAGTAAGGCACTACAAAATGTTCCTCCTGAAGAAAGATAATAGGCTGGAAAAAGGAACCCATAATAGGACAATGTCAAGAACAAGGAGAAGAAATCATATACGTAATACTTGGATTCTTTCACCATGCTTTGCATATGTACATTTTACACCGCATGAGGAAGAGCTTGAGAGAAAAAGCCCTTCAGATCTTCTGCAGCAAGAGGCTCTTAGGGTGTCTTGGCTAAGCTAGAAATGGTGGCAGTGGCAAATACCAAATCTGGGTTGTAAGAGCAGGTAAAAACAAAATACTGCCTTTGGCTCAGGTAATTTCTGCTAAACCAAAACCAAACACAGTGGAAAGAAGTAAAATGGATTGTTAGTAGTGACCTTCCTATGGCTGTTACACAAAGTTTCAGAAACTAATAGCTGAATGTGGGTAGCAGAGACCGCTTCACACTTTTCAGGTTAAAACCTTCAGCTCCCAATGATTTGCGAGCTCCCTCAGCAAAATGTATCCAATAGATTTCCTTTCCTGAGCTAGGAAAAAAAATCTTCCTGCACAGACCACGAAATCCCGGAAAAGTTTTCTAATACCTTTTACCTGATGACAGATCTGATCATAGAATCATAGAATCATAGGGGTTGGAAGGGACCTCGAAAGATCGTCTAGTCCAACCCCCCTGCCAGAGCAGGGTCACCTAGAGTACATCACACAGGAAGGCGTCCAGGCGGGTTTTGAATGTCTCCAGTGAAGGAGACTCCACAACCTCTCTGGGCAGCCTGTTCCAGTGCTCCGTCACCCTCACAGTAAAAAAATTTTTCCTGATATTCACCTTGAACCTCCTATGCTCCAATTTGCACCCATTACCCCTTGTCCTATCCCAGGTCAACACTGAAAAAAGCTTAATTCCACCTTCCTGACACTCACCCTTTACATATTTGTAAACATTGATGAGGTCACCCCTCAGTCTCCTTTTCTCCAGGCTAAAGAGACCCAGCTCCCTCAGCCTTTCCTCATAAGGGAGATGCTCCACTCCCTTAATCATCTTTGTAGCCCTACGCTGGACTCTCTCCAGCAGTTCCCTGTCCTTCTTGAACTGAGGGGCCCAGAACTGGGCACAATATTCCAGATCTGTATGTTGTATCAGACACTTGTTGAACCCAAAGGTTTTTATTTCACAAAGGAGAAAATAGGAGAAAAAAAAT